>NW_009647688.1:118395-121428 GCF_000708025.1 Charadrius vociferus
GGGCTGCCGAGAGCCGGCGGCAGCCGCCCCTCCGCCGGAGCCGTCCCCCCCTCGGGGAGAGCATGGGGCCGCCGCCGCCAACCGACCTGTTGGTCGAGGCGGGGCGAGCGCCGGGAGAAGGGCTGCCACAAATCCCGGCTGCTGGAGCAAGCGCTC
Organism: Charadrius vociferus; assembly: GCF_000708025.1. NCBI lineage: Eukaryota > Metazoa > Chordata > Aves > Charadriiformes > Charadriidae > Charadrius > Charadrius vociferus. The sequence continues at coordinate 118,552 of NW_009647688.1, forward strand.
TCCTCTGGGAGCATCGCCTGCAAATTCGCTCCCCTTCGGTAATATTTAAATGACTTTAAAGTCCTTACTTACACAGGAAAGGGAAATGAATGGGTTTAATAATTCGGCATATGCAGGCTTGCACTTAAATGAATCAATAATTTCACAGCCTAAGAGTATCCCAGTTCTCAGCATCAAAACCCAAACACTGCACTACATCCTCTCCTACAATACTACACAAGAGTTTTAGTATACAGGAGTTTAAGTACATGACTACTGTCTTCCTTAACTGATAAAAGATGAAGTAAAATATATATATACAACATAAAATGACAATAGTTAAGTGTAAAGTAAGTCCTCTTAATACATATGGTCGAAGCGCCCGATCCAAACATTAAAGTCAATGGCCATCTTTCCATTTGTTTCCCACAGCTTTGGGCTGGCCCTAACAAAGGGACAATGAAAACTGGAGTGCCATTAAAAAAAAAAAAAAAAAGAAAAAAAAAAGATGAGTATAGCATAAGAAATTATACACAGATTTTTAGCTTAAAATGCTAGTAGAAAAACTGAGACACACAAAAAAGTCTAGAAAGTATGCTGCTAAACTGTTTCAAATTAATTGATTCCAGATGAGACCTCTCTTTCTCACACACTGAAGATATTTCGCTAAACATCCAGCTCACAAAATGGATTCAAAATGGGTTTAGGGGGTTCGCCAAAAGAAGGAGAGACTAGTTTGAAATTACTTCAAATTTCTATGACTTCTGAGCTAGAAATAACTTCTATTGCGGAAATCTCAGCAATAAAACATTTGTTTCTCAAGTTGTGCTTTGTTTCGTTACAGCATTTGCAGAAAGCAAAAACGTTAGTCTCAGTCTACTGGAACTCTCAACTTCACATATGTTTCTTACATCAAATTAAATTAAATATGTCAAATGTTGTCAGGATAGCATATTAATTGAAGCTGAAATCACATGATATATTTTAAAGCATTTTATCAGATAAATCACAGAAATCACTCCAATCTTTGTAGTTTCCCCATATTGTTATGCAAAACAAAAATTAATTTAGCTGTTCTGTCTCTTCAACCAACCATTTCCATACATATTTCCTTCTGAAACTGCTAATGATAAATCGCAGTGACTTATCTCATCTCATGACACATACTATTGTAGCAGCATTTCTGGTAATGAAGTAATCTAGTTCCTAGGGATTTTTTTTTGGACAGGCAACACTTAAAATTTTAGCAAAGTTAAAGCTGTTGCAGAGAAGTCTATAAATAGCATTCTCTGCCCATGCTCACTCTCTGGTGCTCTAGTGCAAGGCTGAGGTGAAAAAAAAAATAATAAAAATTCCTATTCCAGGGCCTAAGAACAAGAGCCTGCAGAAGAAAGATGTCTTTTAGGTAATTTTCCTACAGAATTTCCAGTTCTTTTATTGAAGATCTCATTCTTAGTTCTGTAACTTGCTTCGGTTCTTCTCCTGCAAGAGGATGGATAACTGCTCTAGAAGCAGAGTCGGAAACTTCTGTTTTCTGGAGCGCAGTAGATTAAGGAATATGTTTTGCGTGTTAAGGTATGAAGCTCAGCCCAGACCTGCTGCTCTCACTCTCCCCACTGTTCTCACTGCCCATCTCCCAGCAACATGACTCGCACCGCTCCGCTACGAAAACGCTGTTCATAAGCAAACATCTGCAATTCCACTGCCATATACTTCTGTATATCTCTCCATATAAAATCATCCAAAGGACTGAGTACAGTCATCGATTTGTGTTCCACATCTCGGGGGACAGACCTGACTGAGGCAGATGTCAGATTATTGCAGAACTTCTACGCTGAAAGCAAATGTATTTATTGGTATACGTTAGCCAGCGTAGAAAAAGAGAACAAAGTATTTACCTGGGGAATCACACAGACTTTGGAAACACTGAAGCAAGCGTAAGAGCAAGGGAGGGGGAAAAGAGATGGACATTCAGTAACGTCTGAGAGCTGCTTCCCTGCTTCTGAATCTATCTCTAACCGCTTTTCTCATTCAACAGTTCCCTTATTAAATAATTACAAATATTTAATTTCTTAATAGAGGGGTGCAGAATCTGTGAAATTCTTACTGTGTCACCATCACAAATCAACAGGAAGAAAGTCTTTTCCAGGGAGTTACTAGTCAGTGGAATGCGAAAAAGAAATGAGCATTCTCCTTATAAAGGGCCAATTTCTGAATTAGTGACCTCATTTGCTAAAGAGGTTCCTTTGTCACAGATATCTTGGTAGGTAAATACTGTGTTACACAGCCACACTGTCCTTTGTAGCAATGGTACAAAGAAGATCTCCTGGCATATACTGGTTTTCTCCTCACCGAATGAATATTTAAAAGAGTAGAGAATAAAGGGGGACTTCTATAGAAGGTAAAGGCATTTGTGCCATGATGTCAGACTGCTATATGTGCTCCCCAAGGACTGCACAGGAAGCACTTTTATTCTAAAAGTTAATGGTATTTATGGGGACCCGCAGCCTGATCTATTTTACCTCTCTCAGGGATGCGCTTATGCATGTATCACCCAAGAGTCTAATGCTTTTTGGACTAGCCCGTGTTAGAGACAGATACCATTTTGGTACCTTGTGAATCATAATGCATTTGAAAGGCAGCAAGAAAAATAAATTAAAAAAAAAAAAGATATAAATCAAAGTCTTTCCCTTTTCTTTTTTTTTTTTTTTTATTGTGGATAGAGTATCCTTCATTTCAGGCACTCATTATTTCTGCATATCCATTTCATGCCTGGGAGCTACAGCGCAAGTAAAAGATTTTCAGTTCGGGGCTTTCGCTATCTGCTTATCCGGAGGAACATTTTAAAACGGACAAACGCTCGCCCTCCCCCTCCCCGCGCAAGGGCTGAAGGAAAAA
>NW_009647688.1:122809-124841 GCF_000708025.1 Charadrius vociferus
GGGGGGAGTAAAAAAAAATTAAAAAAAAAAAAAAAAAAGGAAAAAGTTCCCTGAGCGTTTCTGGATGTGGAAAATCTGGGTCTGCCGTAGCTCGCAGGCCGAGGCCGGGCCCCTCTGCCCAGGATGGAGGTGGAGGGGTGACCCTTTCCTTCTCAACCACACCTGAGCCGGGGGCCACCGCTCCCGCTCTCCCCGTTTTCATTACCTACAGTGAAAACCCCAGGGACGACTCCCCCGAGCCCAGGGAGAAGCGCCCTGAGTCGATGTACCCCCCAGACCCAGAGGCAGGACACAGTCCCCTCCTGCCGTGCCCACACAGGCACACGTCACCCTGTGAGTCCCTTCTCACCCCTCAGCTTTCCTCATCGCGGCCACGACCTGTGCGCTCCGAGGTGGCCGTCAGCGTGGTCGGTGCCATCTGGGTGGCTGTGGAGCGGCGCAGAGCAGAGCAAGCAAGGATGCAATGCGCAGCCCCTCAAGAACAAGGATTGCATTCCCTGTTGGAGATAACTAGGTGCCTCTTTGTGAACATAATCTGCCCATCCTCGGGCAACCCATCCGACCGTCCATCCTCTGCGCCACAAGGCAGCACTCACGCTGCTCTGCGACCACGCCGCTCGGCCCCGAAGAACAAGGCTTTTATATTCTGTGGTTAATTAGCTCTGCCAATAACTCCAGGCAAAGGGGAAAAAAAAAAATTGGCACAAAAGCTGCCACTGTACAAACAAAGAATTTATAAGGGGGAAAGCTGATAAACAATGCATCCTAAGGAGGCCAGGGGACACAGAACTTCGCACGGTGGAGCAGCAAGTCCTGCCTGATGTCAAGTCCTGCCTGATGTCAGCCCCAGGGAAGGAGCAGGAGGCTGCTGGCTGCAGAGCCTTGGAGAATTCAGGCTAAAATGTGCTGCAGAGAGATGTTGAGAGTTCACACTGGGGTTCACACACGCGCCAGGGAAAGGCCCACGTGTGCCACGAGGCGGACGGGCGCAGAGGCGGAGGAGGCAGGATGAGGTGGCTCGGACCAGCACCCAGGGCCACCCCCTGGACCCGGCCAGTTGAGTGTGGGGTGGGCAACCAAGGAGGGGAGCAGCCCTGGTGTGGGAAACTGGGAGCTTGGGACAGGCAGGGGAAACCAGGGAAGAAACCCAGAAATGCCCTGGGCCGAGCTGAAAGCATCAGGTAACAAGACAGCTAATTAATTGGTATTGAAGTACCACGGGTTTTATTTTGATAGGAATAGGGCTGCGGTGCTAAGCAAGCTAGTTTTCAGAGTGGGCTTTGATAGAAAATTCAAGGAGTAATAAATTGCCATTGAGAAGTAAAACATGTAAAGGATCACTTGAGAATGTTTTTGGGGAGACATAGCTGAGGAAGGAGGAAGATGCACAGTAATTTGGAACAGTTTTGTCAAGAAACTGGTTTTGTCAAGAAAATATGAGAAGAAGGGAAATGCATCTCCAAACAGTTCCATATAGTCCCAGTCCAAACCTATTGCCTTTAATGGACACCATCGGTCTTCCTGTGATGATAGTATGAGAATTACTGTTTGTTTTCTTTATGGATCCACAGTAGTGAGTACTACTTAGTGCAGCTCTGCCAAACTTGCCGCTAAGCTGAAGCCCAGAGCTGGGCAGTTAGCTGAGGATTTTTCCCCTTTTTTTCCTTCTCGGGCTCGCTTTAGCAGCATGGTGGAGGGGATGACTTTTGTAATTCCCTTTTTTAAACTGCTGAGATCAGATTTTTTTGAATATAAAGGAAACGTGAAAGCAATTTCAATCTAATTAAGCATATACAATAGGTACCCATAATATTCTCTAGTCAAAGGGCATATTGATCTATAATGAAAGGTTTCATTAATTCCATTCAAGGAGGCACGTTAACAAATGAATGTAGCACCATCTGATCCGGCGAGTGGCTTGTTTCCTCCCTTCCTTCTGCACTGAAATCTCAGTGTAAACTAATCAGGTTCTGCTGTTTTGTTCATCTTCCTATAGGATCTATAGATAGACGGTCCTTATCTGCAAACAAAA
>NW_009647688.1:124857-152883 GCF_000708025.1 Charadrius vociferus
GGCTAAGTCCCAAGTCTGATTACATTAATAACCACTGTGGAATTAATTTCACCTACCTTAAGCCATTTTAAAATTGAGTAGCTAGCAGGCTATCTATAGTAAAAGTTCATTTAATGTCAACAAAAAGAAGTCCCTCTAACTGGGCCAGGCCACTAGCTGGAGATGCCTCTCTATATACCGAAGGGTTCTTAACAGCTTGCTCAGACTGGAAACCTACCTACAACCATCTACAAGTCAGATAAGGTGAGTCCTACTTTTTATGTTAGATACAGAAAATGAGAAGTGGTCAAACCAAAATCAGTATGTGATGCTGACAAATGATGACATTCGGTATATTCCCGTCAGCCATCACGGTTTACATTCAGGCCGGTCCAAACTACCCCGCCGTCACTTCAGGAGAACTATTGCACTGAGTCCTTGCAGAAGAAATGACAGTGGGTCACACAGGAGAGGAGTGTGCAGGGAGGAAGGGTGCCCTGGAACATGCTGCAGATGTTCTGCAAACCACACCACTGAATTTCTTCAACCAGTGCTCCCGTGTGCGTTCACAGTGCATTAGATGGGAGGTCTCCACAGCCTGCCCGAGTCAGACCTTGCTATTCCTACCAAAAAACTCAAGGACAAGAGGATATGCTACTGCAAATTTCCACCTTTGCAGACTATTTCCACTGGTTGGCGACTCTTCATCTATGAAGCTTTAGGCTCGATGGTAACTTTACGCATGGCATGTTGAAGCCAAGGTAAATTCAATGTGGACAGCACTAGAGTAACTAGTGGGAAATGTTTCAAAATACAGTTGCCAAAATCTTCACAAAATGTGAGATGCAAAGCACAAAAGCAGGCCTGGGCTACGCTGCTGCCATGGGGGCGATGGCAGAGCAGCAGGGGACCACAGCGAGGGCTGGAGTTAGCGTTTACAGCTGCTTGAAACCTGGTGGCAGAATGAAATCAGCGTCAGACATAAATAAAGGAAGTTTATACATATTTTAAACAGTATTTGTTTTTGCATATCCATATATTTAGGTTAAGAACATCTGTGATAACAAATCCGCGAAACCTAAAAAAAGGTTCCTCTATCTACTGTGGGCTTGCAGAATCTGAGGTTTGTTAAAATTCTGCTCATTGCTTGGCGAGTTAACCCATTTATCATTTGAAAATAAGCTGGCTGCTTTGTTTTCTAAGCATCCGAAGGGGTACACGCACTTCTGCTAATTGAATCCTTGTTCTAGGAAACAGTTCATGAAAGAAGCGTTAAGCAGGTACGTTAGAAGTTTAAGCTGGACATTTGTATTACGGTGCGTGAAAAAGCTTGAACTGTGAACCTCGGAACCTGAACTCCAAAAAGCCTTCCACAATTCAAAAGAATTTGTCAACGGCCCCTTTACTCAGTAGCTTGAGCGCATCTATGCAGTAAGTATGAAAGAAGAAACTTCTTTCCATCTTTTGACCCTGTTTTCTCGCGGCCCTGCAGGCCCTTTTCCCACACGGCTTCCAACAGACTCTCTTCCTTCTCAGCCACCTTTAACAGACCTGCAATTTCCTTCACTTTTCTTCTCACCTGGAAAGTATTAGAGATTTAAAAGGCACACGAGCAGCATATTGCTACCTGCAGGAGCTGGGATTTTAGGAAGAAGCAAGAGAGACAGTGAAAAAGAAGAGGAGGTTTATAATAAAGGATGTTCCACGTAGTCTGAACAAAGTTCTTGTCCAAAACACCCTTCAATTCCAGTGTCACTTTGCTAATGAAACAAAGCAAATTTTGGTTCCTTTGTGAAAATGTGAAGGATTGAGGGAGAGAAAACAAATGTTCTTAATGACTCCAAAAAAAGGGAAACTAATTAAAGCCATAATACCAGCGCAGTGAGAAGAGAAGTGTGTAAGAAGAGTATAACTTAAGAAAACTGTGCATCTTGTGGCAGGGAAACAGGGCTTTTACCCAGCGAAGAATGGACAGCTCAAAGCAGCTGTATCTACAGCTGTTTTTTCCAATAACAAATGCCTTCCTTGTAGAAATGTGAGAATATAACAACACGTGTTTGCTTGAGAAAGGTTAAAAGAAAGGCAAAAACACCGAGGTTAAAAAAATTCTACACAAAGCAACGGATACAGAAACTATCTCCACAATGTTAGCAATGCAAAAATCTTTCTTTGTCTGTACCAATGGGTTATACTTGAAGCAGCAACACCTGGAGAGAAAAGGAAATTTTGAAGTGGGAAGAGGATGACAGTATAAACCAAACTGAACTACGGAAATACTTAGAAACAGTGCTATGTTGGGTTTTGTTGTTTTTTTTTAAATTCTAGGTGTGCACACGGAGCTGCTTGTAAGTGCACTAGCTACACTGCTAAATCACCAGCTTGAATGACCTATTCCAAGTGATGCCCAGGGTGGAACTTCCAAATACAGGACTGATGTGCCTGGTGTATCAAGGAGGAACCCGTATTTTGGGTTTGGTTATCTCCTTTCCCTGTTCGCTACAAAAAACCCTCTCATTCCTATACCGGAGTGAAGCAAAGCTCTTCTCATTCATCTGCCAATGGAGTCTGGTCTTGATGGCCACATTTTAACTCACGATGAAGATGGAAATCCTCATCTTCAGTCAAACCATAGTGGCCAGACTCAGGGAACAGAATGGCCACCTGCCTACCCATAAAAGACAACAGAACTGAGCCCACTTCCATTTAGGCTGCAGTAGAAGTCTATTTTTCTCCAGTTTTCAGAGACCTTTTAAAGCTAGGTCTGTTTTTATTATGACCTTGATGAGGGGAGCTATCTTGTTTTATAAAATCTAAGGAAGCGGTTTAGTGTGTACTGAGTACGCACAATTGGACGTTTCTGCCACTGAGCTTTGAGACCATCTTACCCTGATGCAGTCCCTCAGGATCTTTTGGGACTATTCTATTCAGTTTTCAAAACTGTTGTGATAAGTAAGGATGCAGCATCATTCTGGCTATCATCCCATTTCCTCAGCTCTACTGGGATGTGCTGAAGACCAGGCAGGACAGGACTAGCCAGCTTTTATGTTCTGAAGGGTTCTCTCAAGCCTGGGAAATCTCCAGAGGCGCTGAGATGGCCTTTTGGTTGTCTTGGGTTACAGATTTGACCCAATCAAGGATCAAGCCCTGGCTGGGTGGTTTTTACAATGCTCAAGTCGACTATCAGAGAATAGTATTCATAAGGACACTAATTGAAAAATGCTGTATGCAAAGGGTCTGCTGCCCAATGTAAATTCACAACTATAGACTCTATTTGCAGGTCCAACCAAGTATCCAAGGGGGGAAAAAAGGCCTAAACGGTGAGTCAGACAAACCTCATAAACTTTTTAATGTATCAACGTCTTTTGCTAATGGGCTTTTAGAAATACAGATCAGAAAATCAAATTTCTCATTTAGACAAGGTATTATTTAGTTAGGAACTTGAGACTCATTTATTTCTGACACTGAGCATTAAGAAAAAGAAATGCATTTTTATTTATATATATATATGTGTATGCACACACTTCTGTGTGTATGGCACTGTCTGCATAGGCTGTCAAGCAGGATGAGGCCTCTGAATGTATTCCTCTAACGCATTCAACTTAGAGGTTATATAATTTATTTATTAGAAAAAAAAGTTTGAAAAAAAAAATCACTGCATCTTACAAGAGAGCACGCAAGAGAGCATTTGATAGTAAGATATAGCATGGCTAAATAGCTGTTAATAATTAGTTCTCTTAATTCCATTTTTGAGTGTCACGTATTTTGTGCAGGATGTGCTGTACAATTAATGATTATGCTTCTTCTACAACCTTCCAAACAAAAAAAAATAAATACATTGTCTTCACAATTTCGCATTTTTTTTTCCATTTTCCTGTCTTTTGTTTAAAGAATACACATTTGATTTGTTAGAATGCACTTCTGCTCTGCTACAAATACTCTTTACGTGTACATTGGGTATATCTAACATCAGTTTGCAAATAGCCCAAACTGTGCCCAAGAAGATTTAAAGGAGAATGATGTTCCTGTAATCTCAGCTGCTAACCCTTCTGTACTGATGAACACCAGGCAGTCATGCTTATCTAGCACAAAGATCTTTCTTCATTTAATGCCCGCAGCTTGAGATAGTCAATCTTGCCCAGCATGCGCCTCAAGTATTTCAGATTGTTATTTGTGATTTTTGTGTGTGTCCCCATGCTATTCCAGGTACTATGAGTTGGTACCTACTTATCTATCCATATGAGACCATAATCAAAGGGATTTTTACATCACTGTATGAATAACCATGTTGCACAGATCCAGGACATCAATCACTATCATGATTGCAAAAGTTCGTTAAACAATTACAAATTGAGCTGTTGTATGTAGGCTAGCAAAATAATGACAAAGTTATAAACCTTTACCCATAAATTCTACTTGAAGCCGTACGTAATACTGAACCAAGTGATATGCTATCACTGCATTAACATCTATCTGCTACTGAAAAAAACACTAAGTGACTTTTCTCTAATGAGTTGGAGTAAAAAAAGTTATAAAAAGAAATATAGGTTTGCTCGACTATTTAAAGTCCACAAGATTATAATTCTTTAATATTGCTTTTATCAGAAGATGAAAATATAACAGACTTTAAGAGTTTGTCAGATGAGTCATAACTAAAAACATTAGATGATTCACACGATAATCAATCACAAAAGATGAAAACAATCTCAGTTATTAAACTTGTTGAAAAATGAAATGGCACTGCTTTACTATAAATCTGCCACATGGTTTAAAATTTCATTGATCACTAAGTAAAAGATTTTTCCTTTAAATCCTATGCATAATAAGGTATCATTTTGTTTAAGTCCAGATAGTTATTTAAAGAGTCTGGTGATATTTTTTTTTTCTATTTCCCAATGTCATAAACCCAGTATTGCATAGCATTTTTAGTTCCACATACAAGTAGGTCAAGGGTTATAAATCACACTCAGTGAGGTGACGAGAGGCATGCTTGTAAATGATAGGCTTTACTTCAGGAAGCTCAGATGTATATTTATCTTTAATTTGTGTCTAGATGGATAATGTAACAAGCTTCTATGAAAAAAAATGGTGTCCTTTAGGACATCTGTTTAGGACACCTATTAGAAACCAGTACAAACGTTAAGGTTCTACCTCTGAAGGACCGCGAGATGGGAGATTTCAACAGGGCACGTCCAAAGACTGCAGAAGTTGGGGGAGGCGTCGCGTTGACTTCTGTGAGCTTTAGACCCATCCCCGTAGCTCCGCAGCATCCACACATGGGAACGGGCTGAATGAGCTCCTCTTGTCCTTTGATCAACCATAAGTGCTCATGAGAAGACACGCGTTGGCCCGTCAGCCCCCAACACACAGACCCACTGCGTATCTATACAGTCAAACAGCCACTACAAATATACTACCACTCTCACAGGAATTATGTCACAGTAACAATCATGGAAACTAATGCAAACGATTCTTATGCGACTTACATTTTGGATGCCAGTTGAATTTTTGATATTTCCCTGTTTGAAAAACAAGATTTCTGTCCCCACTGTATTTTATGACACCCGTGAGAAATACAGCTTTTTATAATGCATTTCTGGTTGCTTGGTCATTTGATGCTTTTGGTTATTTGTTCTGTATATTTGGTGGTGTTTTTCAGTTTTTGAGAAAAAAAACCCCGCACAAATCTTCTGTTGATTCAATAGCTGAGATGTGTTACTGTTTGCCTTCCATTTTTCAAAATCAGAAGGTAGATTAACACAGATGCTTAATGCATCAAACAATGTCAGGGTTTTCTCCGAGTGAAATATTGTGAGTGCTAACAAATCGTGGCAAACATGCTCAAACTATGCTGCCACACTGTCAAATACAACTAGAAGAAAAACACGTTCCATCTGAAAATCCAATACACCATCCCCATTAATTTAATCAACAAAGGAAGCAAAACTGCATATTGAAAAAAGAAGCGAACGCGAATTTCCACATGGACTAGGCCTCTTCGGCCTGTCTTCAGGTTATACAACACGAAGAAATGCTTCACATAAGCGTTTCGCGCAATTTAACACACCTGAATGGCTCTTTCCAAGGAGTATTGGAGAAAATCACGGATGTTCTGGGTCTGCAGAGCCCTTAATCCATGGAAAATGCTTTCATTTCCATAAGACCTACTCAGAGAAAGCCTCATCCTTCTCCATTTTCCACTGCTGCAGTCTAGGAACATGCGAGTAGCCCTCACTAAACTGTTTAGCATCTAGATGAACTCATTTCCATGGAGAGCGGTACCTGCAACCCTCTCCCGTGCAGTAACCTCTAAGAGGTTGTCTGAAGTTGCTTTCTGCTTTCTGGATGTGTTTACCACTCTGCCTCTCCTAGCTATTCTAAGCGTCTCCTTGGCAAGGGGCTGCCTTCTGCGGCATTTTGGAAAGAAGCGGAGATTCTCTTCCGTTGCTGCCCACTCTGTATTCCACAGCAGGCACCCAGACCCATCCTGAATGGATCAACGTACTGGTCTAAAATGTCAAGAGCATATCTACGAGATGTTCAAACGAGCCAGTTAATAGATCCCTCAGATTTTAAAACTCCGTTATTTCAATGGAGTCTCATCTAGCTTTCTGCAAATAAAGTCACGGACCTGCATCCTACAGCTTGATTTCTACGGTGCCATACATAAAATACATGGTACTATATTATAGGCCTAGGCGTTTTCTTTCCCAGATTGATAAAGGCATTGTTTTGAAGTTTTAGTCGGATTGCACTGCTTGTGGTAGATCACAGTATTTGAAAATTTTCACTCAAGAATACCAGAAACAGAGAATTTAACAACAGTATTGGTAGATAACACCCTATGTCCCCAAAATTTACACGTGCTCACACATTTAAAAAAAGACTGGATCCACGGACCTTTCAGGCGTGTAATTGTAATACTAAAATTGACAGTAGCGATGGCTATGAGTGTCCAACAAAACCAAGATTAAAAAATATGCCCAAATGTTTGAAGTTCCTGATCATGCAGAGTAAAAGGAGATTTTTTTCTTTTCTTGCAGTCATTCAGGCACTTAAATTAATACTGTTCCTGTACCATTTCAGTAGCTGTTCTGTTGAAAAGTTAACAAAGACTCTATAGGAGAATTGCAAAGTAAAGAGGCAAACAGATGAGGTAAAGAAGCTAGAAAACATAATTGATTAATTATTAATGTCACTAGTCTTCAGATCAACCTCAAATAAAGCAAGCAAACCTTTTGGCTAGTAAAGATGAAGGAGGAAGAGTACATGATTCAGAAACTTCTACACTAGCTATTTCAATGAGCTGAAACATAAGGATGCTATGCCAGATTCTGTTCTCACGCCATAAATCCAAAATAACACCATTGGCTTACTTAGATTTTACACTGACTTCAGGAGAGTTACTTTGAATTTACATCACTGTAAGATCAGGATCAAACTGCCGAGAGGATATTAAAAGGAGATTAAACATGATCTTAAACAGCGATATCCCAGGAGATCCAAGGATTTTCAATTTGCAAGATTTTACAACTGTCTGAGAGTTGGATAAATTTCAAATGCAGCTGCTGATAAGAGCATTTGCAGCTGCCAAAAGAACCTGTTTTAAGGACCTGGAAGTTGGCAGAGAAACCGAACATCACGGAAGAGCGTAACAGAACAAGCAAGGCTGGACGCGAGCGGAAGGGAACTCCCAGGGCATTTATGAGAGCGTAAGTACATTACCGGATTCATTTGACTTCAGTTATTGCATAAGTTTATGCTATTCTTCTAGCATATTCAGTAAAAATTTGAGTCTAGGTTTAAAGCACAGATATATGTATTTTGATTTCAAGGTCCACGTTCGGCTACCTAATGCCTGTTCATGATAGTCTCATACTGAAATCAACTCAGAAGACATTTCAATATCAATACTGCTTCTTCCTGGGCACAAGGCTAATATTCAGCACTTCCATGCCTGAGTATTGATTCCAGTGATGATGCCTCATCTTGCTTTCCTTCATTCATTAAACAGAATTCCTATAGAATTCAATGGAAAAATTCAGTTTTGTCTGGAGGCCTGCGCTCTTAGATGTTTGTAGCTGTATTTGCAGGGTACTCTAAGAGCATCGGTGAGATGAGTGCAACAATCTCATCTGTAATTCTGGAGGCAGAGGATGATTTTCACTTCATTCAAATTAATTTCTCATCTGGCATAAGAGGACACAATATCCATCTTCCGATACTCTGAAAGTCATAGGCTCAGTTGATAAATTTTCCTGAACAAATGAGAATCCCAAAGAACTGATTAACAAACAGTGAATTCTGTTTTGGTGCTGATCTATAGGTAAGAGATTTTGAGAAGAGATTAGTGCTAAATTCCCAAACCATGTGTGCAATTTTGAGTATTGTGTGTCCTTTCAATTTGCTTATGCAAAATGACGAGCCGTGAAGTTGAGCAGATATACATATGGTACCTAAGTACCGCTATAACGGTTCTGTACACCAAAGGACTGAATAAAACCCACACAGAGTAGACATACACATTTTTTTGCACATTTAACCCTGAACATCAAGCAGTGTAAAACATCCTCTTCTGGGAAGTGCTGCAGTAACTGAAGTATGCAGATGTTAAAGATACCAAGAGAATAATTCTAAATAATCTAAACTACATATAGACATTATACACGAAACATTATACACGGGCTAACTTGAAGAAGTCTCCAAATTCTACTGCTCTTAAATTTGGCTGAGGAAAAACCTTAACGAAAGCATCTTCTCTAATGGAGAAGTGATTTTTTTATTATTTGGATGATAGGATGCAACAATGCTCTTGTTCACGTTTCATACAATTATGTAGCAGTTTTTCTGAAATAAAATGGAATTGAAATGCACATACAGAGTAAAACAGTTTATTTTTATTGCTCAGAGCAATTACGGCCTGAAGTCAGGCATAGAGGCTGCAGAGCCTGATATAAAAGACCAGAGAAAGTATTCAGATTTCAGTATAACTTCATTCTCTAGAAATTAAGTTGTCACTAGGAAAAATAATACTGGTATTTTCTATTCATTATAATAAAAAACCCCCAAATTTATACCATGTACTAAAGCATGTCCTACATGACATTCCTGAGTAGTCCATGAAATAAAAATTACATTGGCAGTAGAGTATCCCTGGAGTATGCAGCTTGAAGTTACACCCATGGCCTCCATGCATTCCACTGCTCTGTCCTAAATCAAACAGCCCTCGTGGCACTCAATCTCTCACCTTCCAAAGCATTTGGTACTTTGACTTCTGTACATCTCCAATTAAAATCCCAATTAGCAAAAAGAATATTTCTTTTCAGCACATTCGCTGCCTTTTTTAATTTGGGCCTCAGTTTGCATGTCTTTTTTATCAGCTACAGTTTAGAATATTCGTTTCCATAATACATTTGCTGGAAGTTTTATTTGTTATTAGTCAAAATATTAAATTGAAGTCATAACAACAAACTATTGGTATATTGACATTAAACCATAAATTGACTCAGTTTGACTGAGCGGAATTGGGAAAGGGAAACATTTCAGAAAAGTCAAAATGTTATTTTTGCATATTTTAAACAAAATGTGTGAAAATTTTATTTATAAATGTAAACCAAAATGAAATGCAGCTGAAATTAAATTTTCAAATCTAAAAGGTTAAAACCTAGCTGTAATGCCCTCTGTGAACAGAATCCAGCATTTAGTTCAACTATGCAAATATTGTGAGTTTCATTTCGATGAGAAAAACTAAAGGTTTACATTGTTTCTTTCAGCTAACACAAGGGAAAAAAATAGTTCTCTACTCAGTTTAAATAAGTTTTATGAGAACACCTGTGAGTGTTTATATCTATTAATACGATAATGATGTGCACAGAAATATGCCACTGAACTTTCAAATTATGAAGTTCACTGGTTTGATATTAAAGTACTTCTATGACTTTGTTCCCCAGGAGCTTATGGATGGGTTCTCATGATAATGTATCCAGTATAAATATCTTTTTATAATTTACATACTCCCAGGAAAAAAAACAACCCAGCCTATTTTTACCAATCTTCATACATATTAGATATGTAAAAGGCAATGAAATGTGAAAAGGCAGCAGTTAAAATGTGTAAAAACAAACATTTATAATGATATAATGAAGTCTGAGCACAAACGTCAACTTATTCATGGTGCAGATTACATGACATCTGATGATTGATGAAGACGGTTAAGTGAAGTTCTACTAAAAGCAGTGCGATGTTCAAGATACCGAGGCTATCACACCGTTACGCATTTGCTGCATGGAATTAACAGGTAACCATCACTGACCGCCAAAATATCGTATTGTAATCAAAGTCCTCGAAAACACGTATTTAAAAACTTATCTAAATGGCAAAGAGAGAAGATTGGATAATCCACTGTTATTAACTGTTCTATAACTAGAAAATCATGGAAATGTGCAAAACCAAGAGGAAAATATGTGTATTAAATGCTGCTTATAACTAAACTACATAATATAGTTCTTCCACAGAAAACAAAAGCATTGTATTGTTTTGTAATCTTTATAAGGCGCACTCAGGAAAAAAAAAATAAAATTGATGCATATGTCAAGAGTAAAATGTTTGCCCTGATTACAGAAATAGTCATGCAAACCACAGGAAAGCCATTAAACACACTGGTGACCTGTGTTTTGTGGTACCAGCTCAAACAGGGGGAAAAAATATAAGAGTTTCTAATGATGGCTAAGAACTGGGCAGAAGCTTCAGCTCAATGCATAGAAGAATTACTTGTGGCTTCTTTCTAAAGATGTTAAAAATAAAGACTGTTTCCAATGTTGGTTTTTTTTTTTAAAATATTGTGAAATACTAGCAGTGGCAAGAGGAAAGAAAACAAGAACAGTGAATCTAATCACATTCCTAACCATACCAGACTACAGAAAGATGATCCACCATCAAGAAAAGGGAAGAATAACTAAGTTAAAACAAAACGTTGTCTAAAGAATCTACGGACTTGCCAATACGTTAAAAACTTATGTACTGCCTTCTCAACAAACAAAATACCATAACTCCATTAAACACAACTGCTAAAAATCTGTCTCCATAACAAAGCAATTATAATGAGACTTGTCATTCATCTCCTTCACAAGGGTGTCGTGAGGCATGATTCATTACGTCTGGAAAGCGCTTTGAAATCCTGAGATGAAAGATGCCAAAGAAATGCAAAGTATTATCATCGTAATACAAAGTAGTATTATCATTGTCATCAAACAAAGTGCCTTAGGAAAGGGCACTCTAACACATGAATTCATTTGTGATTTTAACAGCTCACTTATTCCAACGTAAAGCCTTTGTTACTATTAGATCCGAACCTGGGAGTGAAACCATCAGGACTATATTCTTGCATCCCCAGCCCCAAGATGTCATTGCTATACAGAGAATTGCATCTGAATTACAGCTCAGCACACTGCAGGCACGTTTAGTCTATGTCTGTCAATCCAGCATCCACCTCGGCGAGCGGCATCCGCAGCTCAGGGGCACCTCTCCTCCGGGACACCGCGCACCTTAATTGTCTCCTTCAGTCCATGCAAGTGCTGCTCTAAGGAGTATTGCACAGACAGAGTGCCAAAGTAAAAATATATACAGGTACGTAAAACAAAAAAAAGTGAAATTAATATTTTTGAAAAAATGACCCTTTTCCTTTGTATTTTAACATCCCCCTCAATTCTGCAATTAGTTTAACTTTACAAATACATTGAAATCCTCCAAAATGTCTTCAGTTTTAGCTGAAAATTGAGATTTTTTTTTTGCCATTCTGGACAGCTACGCAGGCTCCCTTTGAGATCTATGTCACTAAAATAATGGGGCTGTGCCCCTTCTGCTGAAGGAGAGACTCAGGTTCCACACCCCAACACCAACTGCTCCACCGCGGCACGGCAGCAGCTTTGCCACCATCGGCCTTCCGCCAACGCGCACCAATTTGGGGAACGTCGCCGACGCTCCCCACCAGCGACGGAGCTCTAACCAACTCCTTTGCCAGGCTGAGCTGTGGCTTTTGCCACTGATGTTTCCTATTGATTAAGTATTAATGTTTCTTTACAAGGTACAGCTATACCATGCTGGTAATCTGTCATTTTTACTCACTTATCCACAAGTAAGCAAATGACATCAAAGTGTAAAAGGTTACATGTTTTATGGATCTTAAACCATGATCTGACAGATATTACTTTCTTTCCATAGGTGCTGCTTTTGGCAACGTTCCTCAGCTGAATAGCATTGAAATTAAATTCCTGCTTTGGTTCATTAGAATATTCAGCAAGTTAATACATTTATAAATCATAATTAACCACTTTTTTCGGTTTTGTTTCTCTGACTCGTTTTGCATTTGTTTGTTACTCTTTTGAGGCAGAGAGAAAGTAGGTATATCAAAGATTTTGGACCTCTCCTGAATAAAAGTAACTTTTATCGATTGTGGCCGAAGTCAGTTGCTCCTGCTCGGGGAGGAGCAAGCTCTCACTGGTTTTCTCCAGTTAAACCCAAACTGGGCTACAACTGCGGCAGTGCCGTCCAGTCCGCACATCTCGGGCCTGTCGCAACTACACCTACGGCTGTTTTGCGAGTATTAACTCACAAAACTCCTCTGAAGTCAACGGAGTTGTGCCAGTTTTCACGTACAGAATATTCTGCCCGTTATTTCTGACACCATACAGCTACAGAAAAGCTCTACCAGGCTCCTTGTTTTTATCAAGAAACAGTTTATTTAAATCAAGTGCATTGTATTGTACAACACTTTAGAAAAGGCTTAAAAAGCCAAGGGAGTATAAAGAGTAGATTACTGTATTACTTACAATATGGGGGTGGAATAGCTTCATTTTTATGTAAATTCCTCTAAGGAATGACGGGTTCATTTTGCCTCGATAATGTTCAAGGTAACAGTAATTCTTTGTGGAAACATCATATCAGATACACAGAAAAGGTTTCCATTAGAGCACACCGTTAACTAACATGCTTGTTACTTTTAATAGAATAATAGACAGATTAGTTTGGGAGCAGTTTCTTTTACTTTTGCTTTTTCCGATGGCTTGGAAAATAATTATCAGCATTCTCAGCTCTCAGCACAGAGTGGTTTGGGGTAATTAAAGGACGCGTATGCCATGTACAAAGGGTGAAAAGCAGACGACACTGCTATTCACTCTGACCCTGAGCAGCCAGCACAGCAAATTGGACATAGGCGCTCGTCGTTGGGAGGAATGATTAGCATAGTGCTAATCCCCTCTGCTAGATGATGATCATAGCGCTAATCCTGCAGACCGGGGGTTTGGCTCCCGGGGCAGTCCAGCATCACGTCCCCGCACCAGAGGCACACATCTGTCTCCCACAATCTGGCCTTGACCCGTTGGCTTACTAAAGCGTCCTGTTACAGAACAGTGTCTGACTAATGCTTTCCAAAACATGGTTTCCAAAGGCCATACAAGAATTTGAAAACTTGTAAACTCAATCTACTCTCTCCCATCCCCACACCAGGACACACACGGGAGCAGACAAATCCCCACGCTCTGCAGCCGTACAAACCCTGTTCCCCACCTACAAGACCAGGGCAGAACACATGGGACACGCTGGACGGCTCAGACGGCAGGGGAGACCACACCACCGAAATCTCGGGAGGCTCTGACTGAGGTGCCAACTCACAGAATTCACAGAATTGTTAGGGTTGGAAGGGACCTCTGGAGATCATCTAGTCCAACCCTCAACACCAACAACCCCAACTCCACAGCTTCGGGTAGTTCCCGTCTTCTCAGCAGTGAGTAAGAACCAGCACTGCACCGGTTCTTGGTTGACAGGCTACCAGACTGTACGGAAAGGCCACTGCACACAGGGAAATTAATGTTCCTTCGAGTACCATTTGCTCTCCACAACTCCCTATTCGGATCATTCCTCTGATCCAGAATACAATTTCTCTTCTTATGCTGCTATTCTTCAAGTCACCACTAAACTTATTTACATTTATGCCACTGGCAAAGAGAGAGAGTCTGTTTCTTTATTTATATGTTGATCCTTGTCCCTCTCCAGTTCACAACACGATTATAAAAAATAAAGTGTTGATCTGCCAATAAAACTTAGAGACATATGAAACACCATCCAGGAAGCCCAATCAACCAATATAAAGTGAAGGGAAAGGTACAGAAGGAAACTACATATTGCTGCTTCTGGTCAAAGCACAGACTGCCTGGAAGAATCCAGTATGAATATAACATTGAAGGGACCTACAAAAATCATAAACGTTTGATGTCTGAATTGCAAAATAGAAGCAACTTAGGTAAGACATCAAATGCAGTACAAAACAGTGAGGATAATAGCTACAAGGCAATGTACAAAGGTGAAAGAAAAGAGATATCACAAAAATCCTAAAATAAAAAGGTGCTAATTGCCATTCACCTTAAAAGTATGTAATTTTCCAAAGCACTGTAACTAGCCATACTCTCCCTGTTAGTATGGAAGAATAACATTTCAGGTAGAAACAATACAAAGCTAAAAAAAAAGAAAAGCATCCAAACAAGAAAAAAAAAAATCCCCCAAATATTCTAAGTAAATTGCACTAAACCTCATTGGATTTGTAAAACTAAAACATGAGAACCTAGTACACTGCCTGCAATCCTGACACCATCCTTTGTTGGTAACGTCTTAGTGAGCAGGTTAACATGATTATTTGTATCATTTAGCACAACCATCTGGAGATACATAAAATATTATTTTAGGAGTCCCTGGGCTTACTCTCTTATAATGCTTGTCATAGTTCTGCTTAAACTGTCACTTTAAAAAAGAAAATGTTTGCTTTTTAGCTAACTCTTATGTTTACTGTTAAAGTAAACACATCAGAATACACTTTCTTCTTGATTTTTAGGTATCATGTTCACTTAGTTGACAGAAACTTGCAGGAAAACAAACTCTCAGCTGTAAAGGTTCCAGTCAAGGAAATATGGAGCGTATGGAAGCCTTGGAGCTCTTTCTATACATTTACAGCCCTGAGTGGCTGAAATCACTTCTTCATCTCAGTTCCTTCTTGGTAGCTCCTTGGGGAACCTTTTGGGAACTACTCAGCCTCCCCACTGCGGTCCTGTGCCTACGGAGGAGGAGTGCCTACATCCAACCCTGCTGTTTCAAAGTGTTCATACGCTGTAACGTCTTCTGACAGGAGAATTATCTCTGTTTTCCTCCACTGATGCTTCGGCTGTGGTAAGATGTCCACTAAGATAATGTTTAAAGTAAAACATTCCAAAAGATCAAGAACAGTAGAATTAATGGTCTACATTAGTAAATCCCAAATCACGTCTATGCTTTTTTCTCCAAGTAGATTAAAAATAATACAGTATGTCATGCAGAAAAAACCATCATCTCCTCCTATCGTTTTATCTCAGTCAGTGTTTCACAGATTTTGGGATAAAAATGTATTGTTCTCAACCCTTACGCAGCCATTACTCTTCTTGTTCCCAACCTTTACCGTGCTCTCCATGGCACACAAGGTGGGATACACCTGACTCTGTCTGGCCCATCGTGACCTGATCTACAGGAAATCCTCCTGTTTCGGGGATACTGAAGGAACTTGTCTTCACCTTGAAATGTCCATCCCATTTCAGCTGAAATATTTATTGCAGCTTCAGTCACTTATCCAGGGTTACAAAATTTCATTTTGGTACAGGCCACACCAGGACCTGAGCTATACACAGCCTGTGGAACCAGAAAAGTGGCATGATGGCCACCATCCTCTGAATTTTCCCATATAAAATGACTCATTTATTAGTATGAGAACAAACAACACATGCCCCGCAAGTCATGGTTAAAACCTACATCATCTCGAGTGTTTGTAGTCATAAAAGTCTCAGCATATACAGATTCCCCAGAGGAAGCCAAAGAAACCCTCAAACTTTGACAGCGCTAAGGGATTTACACGGACTAAAATATCCACAAGAACACACTAAAACATCCAGTGAAGAAATGTTTGGTTTAGACATTCTTATTAAAATCTCCTGTTAGTCTAACTCCATCTGTGACCTGTTGATATTGACTTGCTCACTGCAATACAGCCGTATCAACTAATCCAATCCAAAACCATCTATATGTTACACGTCTTGGACTACTGCTATAGCGAACAGTGCTTCCATCCGGGAAAACTCACTGGGGAAAACAGCAATGGAAATTTTATGAAAAAATGTAATGCTGGCTCTATTTGAAAAGCATTTTGTTATGCCTTGAATGAAGAATACAACATAAAAATAAATTGGATTCCACATTGTAGATGCATAACTGTCTGGCTGCTAGAAGAGAGAAAAAGCTATTGCGGTAGCAGGAGATAATTATGGACGATGACAGGACACCTCGTGAAGTCTCCTGGGGAAAAAAATAATTGATCCAGGCTATCGATAATTCCACTCTATCTTTCCATCTCTTCCTCTGCTTCTTTTTCTTCTTTCTTTCTACTTTACTACTACTCTTATTTAACCTTCAGCTAACCATTTAAGTAACCACTCAACAGCAGCAATAATTGTATTAAATCAATAGTGTGGTATATAATCTTCTTGCTTTTCGCATTAATGTCAGGAGGTTTTCTTCTTTTTAGCATCACGTTCTTAATGTTCCCAGTATGATAATGTCTTTTCTATTATTTGCTGTGCTTTCAATTGTTACTGCAACCATACTTCTTATTTTCCAAAATTTGAAAAACGCTTCAGTGACAGGAACTAAGGTCCTCAGCTTAATTTCACCTTCCTGCCAATGACTTATTTTGGATCCGTGCAAAACTCTAGACCTGGATGTATGACAGCAACTCTTCAGTCCATTGTATCCTTCAACATTTAAATAAGAATTACTTAAAAGAACTCAGAATTCTCACTGATAGGGTGATGGGAAGGTACCAGAATACCGGTGCTGATGTAGCCTCGCCAATAAGGGGAAGAAGTACAAGCTTAAAGAAAAAAATAACATACCTACTTCTCAGCTTTTTTGTAATTCTGGATATTCTGTTATATTACCTATTACCAGGGACTTTTATGATTTCAGTTCTGCAGAGAATAAACATCATCTTAACAGAATTAATAACTATAAGCATTATGGCTACTAAGAAAGTACTAGCAAAAATGTTGTAAAAGCATTAAAAATATTAACATTAACATCTAAAACAAACAGCACATACAAACGAAACTGTGAAATTAAGTAAGAATATTTCTGCTGGCTCTTCATTTTAAGGAAATACTTGAGTTTCACTCACAGAAGTTCTATTAGGAAACCAATTTAACCTGACTATGCATGCCAAAAACGGTGTGGACCCCAGAAGGTGGGATAGCACAAAGAGATGACTTCGGAAATATTATTCTAACCAGCCCCCCCTGCACAAAGACACCCAAACACGCAAGCAAGACCAGAAGTTAATGGTTTGATTTGTAGCTAGAACTGCACCAACGAACTGTTACTTTGTCTGAGTAATGTCACAGTGACAACAGGAACTGTCCGTGACAAATGGAGGACATGTGAGACCAAACGCTATTTTTTACAGAAGAATAGTATTAAATTCTTTGACGAATACTGTGGACTTACCAGACAACAAACTTCGCTGGGAAATCCTAAACATACCTGACATAAAACATGCTGAAATCAGACAAATCCCAACCCGGGCTTATATTTGTAGCAGATAATTGAAGACAGCAATAATTACAGAAGGATAGTGCCTTCATCTTTTCCCATCTAGATGCTTTTCTTGTTAAAATGCTATTGCCTCATTCGCATCATGGGGCCCAGTACAGTAAAAGGGCAAGATTTATTGCATATAAAAGGTCAAACCAGATAATCTAATGGTTCCTTCCAATCCTGAAATTAAAAACACTTTGTGATTACTTGCTCTCTCAGCTCTACACACATGCACGTCTTCATAAATGCCTGTACTACAGAAGGAATTTCTTCCACGCTGCTCAGTTGCTATTGTTCTCCACAATGGGTTTTTTTTGGTTTTTTTTTGTTTTGTTTTTTTAAATGGAGAAGAAACAGGATAGCAAAAGACGTCTATTAACTTTTTGGTCTGGGTCTTTATTTTTAAATACAGCTTATAGAACTAGTCCCTTTATGGCTTTTATGACTGATATTTTCAACATTAACATTTCTCACCAACAAAGGGTGTGAATATTCTGCAGTACGCACCAGGCAGTCAAAGGCTATTCACGCTGAATAAATGAACGCTTCTCAAATGAAAAGTTTAGAATATATTTTTTTATGTTTATGAAAAATATCCCATTTTGACTTTTTTAATAAAAAAAATATGTTTCTGAACAAAAGACTGTACCAGGATGCATTCAAGATCTGTTCTTAGCATTAGGATTTAACTGTCGTCTACAGAAATATCTATGATGTGACTTGCCACGATTAGTTAATATGGCATAAATGTAAATGGAAGACACAAATTATATAATTTGGAAAAAAAAACCCAACAAGCCACCACCAAACCAACAAATCTAATTTTGAAATATCTAGTCAGTATCTTCGTATAGCAGACAACACATCAAACAATTTACATCTCAATTTTTATGAAAGGAAAACAAACAAAAATGAAGTAGGTAAAGGGCAATGTTCCCTTCACAAATATATGGAATAGATAGTCACCAATACTATTTTTATGAAAAAAAAATAATTCTGCTTTCACAAGGTATTTCAGTCTTTTTGTAGATCTCCATGCAAGCACATGTTGAAAGAATGTCAATTTGAGGGAAATAAAAATGTGTTCTGGATTAGAATTGCATATAATGAAGAAAGAATTCCAGTCAAAATAAAGCAAATCTCACATTACTTTCTTGGGTTGAGGAATCAGATACATTGTTTCCCCTTTTTATAACTTATGAATTTGAAAAATGTTTCCTCATTAGGATATAAACATGAACATGTGTGAGAAAGATCTAAACTGATTATAGTCTCACAAAGCAATGAAAGAAACAGATTTTCAGAGATAGGATTCTGATTTTGTAACGCATATACATAATTGCAGCTATGAAGGTGAAAGCATAAATTGCTACAATCACCTGCATTCAATCCACTTTAAAAAGTAAACAGAACAGTTCTAAAACTCTATATTTAACCCTCAAAATATTAAAGTCACAATCCCACAGGAAAAAAAACCCAACAAACCCTTAAAATATATCTAAGTGGCCACATGCATTTTTTTCATAACTTGCTTTAAAAAAAAACCCAAACCAACAAACAAAAAACCCAAACCAAAAAAAACAAACCAAAAAACCAAGCACACAAAAAATCTCCATTAGATCTATGATTTGACAGAAGCATAATTTAAGGATCTTATAACTCTTCCATTTGAAAATTTAATTCGCATGTTTTTCACCAACCACATATTTTGTTGTTCTATCTACAAGCCAGTAATAAAAATCTCCCAGAGAATACAGACTTAGTATTTGTGTTGGGGACAACATCCAAATAAGCCATGATATTTTCTAGGAAGAAGGTTTGACTTTGCGAGTTTTCAAACAAACCTCTTTTGAGAAATACGGACGTCAGATACAGGTGGGATAAATTTCCTTTCACATAGTACCTGGAATCCTGAGTGGAGCAGGAGAAAGAACGACACACAAATGAAACAGACGACAAGAAACCAAGGAACAGCGCTAAAGTGTCTCAAACTCATTTCTGTTGATATTCACCTGCATCCCCTTCGTTAAGCCATATTTTCTGGCCATTCTTCTGCCTCTTCCATGCATTTATTGGCTATCAGAACAAATAATTTCAGTCTCCCTTCTTCTCTTCAATCGTTCAGAGCAAACATGGGCTTTTTAAACAAGTAAAGCAGATGTGATGAACATATGGATATTGGGAAATTTGGATTTAACTAACTACATTGAGGACAGGGTTTTCCACCCTTCAATTTTTTAGGGGATATGCTGAGAGATAGCCCAAAACCCCAGTCGCATCAGGTCCAGCTTAGGAAGAATTCAAAGCAGTTGCTATTAAGAATGTCGATACTTTGTTTCTCTCCTTGGCCCAAATATTTCTCGAAATTTCCTAAACATAGGTAAGATTCTGTGATGGTGCAACTGGAAAGTCAGTAAATCTGAGCTAGGTTACTCCAGCAGAAGATGTGCCCTTATAAGACAAACTTGAAAAATCATATAAAAAAGAACACAGTATGAAGGATGAACACAATTCCAAATGTAACTACACTGATTTAAAAACAAACAATAGTTCTGTTAGAAATTGGCAGCATTCCCAATAATAATATTTAAACAAGCAAAGACAGAACACAATATGCACAGGCATACTCCAACTATTTTTAAATGACATATTACTGTATACTTTATGAGAAAAGTTCAAGCAGATTTGTCAAATAACTCAAGGTCTAGCTATTCAAATGTGCACTGCACAGAACAATTGCCTCTCTTTTCGAGAGCTGCCTTTCTCTATCGTTATTAAAAATGCGCTGAGAAGCTCCCATCTGAGCACTTCCATCTTGATACCGGCAGGAACCCCATGCAAATTCTCCTGTGCAGTTTCTTGGGATAGAAAGGGTTTTAGATGACTGATACGACGTACTATTACGACCTGACCGACACATCGAGCGGGTTGGGGACAGGCTGATTCCTGTCTGCCCCTCTCCAGACCATTTGCTCTTCAAGGGGGAAATTTTGCTTTCCCTAGAACAAAACATCCGCCCCGCTGAAAAGTCTCTGTGAGATCGTTCAAGGGCCTTGAAGCTCCCTGGGAAGCTGCTGAAGGCTCACAACAGTTTGTCCCTTCACCAGCACAAGGCCTGTTAGATTTAACTGCTTGACACCATTTGAGCCCCAGCTCACGGCACAATCAGAAATTTTTAGGCCAACGCATATTTATAGGGTCTGTCTGATACCTAAAGACGTACAAGAGTTACGGCTCCACACTGGGCTTTTCAAAGACTTCTTTATCAGCGAATAACCAAGTGAAACCCATCAGTACAAGACCCATGGATGAGATTAGATATGTTTTTAGGTCGCAAGCTAAAAGCTTGCTAATGCTTACAGGCATTCCTTGTCTAGGAATGTTTGTTAATTTGAACTCCCCTCCCTTGCTGGGTTTCTTTAATCTCCCAACCAGCTGTCTCCCATAAAAAGATATTTCTGTTTTTAGTTACAAATCTGTTTAGAGATAAAACTTGCTCATAAATACACAACTGCATCCATGGTCTTATTTTTGCTGACACTAGAAAACCAATTCCAGATGAAAAATATTAAACTTTATTTAGGGACGGAAAATGTATTCTACTCGCCCAAAGCATGGCGCATGTGTTATAGACGCTCTGGGTTTTAGGTCTGGCGTGACGCTGTGGAAGAACACACTGAAAGAGACATTTTTTTCACCTTTTCAGATTTAGAGCTCATGAGATGGGATAAATTGAAGCGCTCTCAGCGCCTGGTAGTATTTTTACCTGCAGAACACCTAAACATATGAAACGGACTCAGTGAAAACCGCAAAAAACCCTTCCCCCAAACTCCACAACTTTTGCTTTTCTAATAATAGCAAAATAGCAGCTGATTTCTAACTTGTTTTCCCTTCCCTCGATTTCTAGTTTTCAACCAACTAAATTGCACCTATTTCTTCATTGTATACTCAGTACAGTCACACCAATCTGGAGTTCAACGTTACTGGGAACAATGGTTTTGAATACAATGAAGGACTGTGAGCCAGAACCTCTAGTTAAAATACACCCACATTTAGACAAGTTTTTAAGCATTTTCACTAGAATGTGTTAAGAGTTCTTTGGTTTACCTCTGCCCATACCATATTCCTCTTCAAGTAACCCCTGTCTTCTGAATAGTTCTGGTTTCCACTAAAATGATTATCAGACATTTTATTAGAGATAAATTGAAATACTTATCTCTGTAATGCAAGCTAAGTGTGAAAGAGCAATAGATTTCTGACGCTGAATTTTACTGCTGCAGAAAGCAGCATTTCAGTGATACCCAAACAATATTCTGCAAAATGCCACTACTCATCACCCTTCGTAACTACAGGAAAACATCTACTGCCCCAAATCTATCATTCCTCCATTTGTCATCTGCTAATTGAGGCTCTGGAAACTCATCTTGCAGTATCACTTCAGAATTTAGCCAAATATATCTTTGTATATATAACAGTATACTGGTATTACCCAGTATATCCTCATTATTAAAAGATTACATCAAATGTATTTTCATTAATATTTACTTACATCAAATGTATTTTCATTAATATTTACTTTACTCCTGCTGCGGTTCAGTATACAGTTCTGTGGAAAACCGATTAAAAATACAGTTGCATGAAATATATGAAAATTAAAGTCTACCAGTCTCAAAATATCAAGATTTTAGGGACAATGTGCCAGAATTCTGTGTTACACTGTAGAGTATAAATATTTACAATTGAGTTTATATACTAGTGGTTAAATCTTGTGGGATGTATTCATCCTCCCCAGTGAATTCACATCTGAGGAGACTCCCTAGTCTGTCAGTTAGTTATTCCACGTAGTTATTTTATCTAAACCGCCTTCCGTAGGAGGCCGAGCCATTTAGATCCCGAAGCGATAGGTGCCTTATAAATACCTGCGATAGATAAAGGTGACTGACAGGAGCTGAAAGGATGCAGCAAACTACTTCAAGATGAAGAAAGACTTCCTTGCTCTTCACCTCAGCAACATGCTTTTCAGACACAGAAACTGCCCTCCGCTCCTGTTGGAAGCACAAAACGGTATCAA
Organism: Charadrius vociferus; assembly: GCF_000708025.1. NCBI lineage: Eukaryota > Metazoa > Chordata > Aves > Charadriiformes > Charadriidae > Charadrius > Charadrius vociferus. The sequence continues at coordinate 147,563 of NW_009647688.1, forward strand.
AGCTATAAACACCTGGTGCCCAGAGCAGAGACGAAAATGGGGTGAAGACCCCATGGTTTGTGCGGCCACAGCTCCGCGGAGGAAGGCGAAGCGGGTTGGAGGCCGCGCCGTCCCCTTCTTCCGCTTTCTACGAGAAATGTGTTTGTGCAACGGCTAACAGTGCAGCCACAAGGAACAAGAAATCTTTTGTGCAACAACCACAAGGAACGATGGCCTGACCACAGTCCCACCCGCTCCCTTTGTACCGCAGAGAGCTAAATATTACCCCGATTTTGGACCTAAAGGAGGGACGAGAATTCGACACCAAACTGTAGGGACAGATCGACGGGCTCATCCTCCCTGCTCCCCCCAAAAGGGACGCCTTTTGGTAAGATTTGTGACCTTGACCACATCCAGCGCTTCCCCGGGAAATCAAGCTTGTGACTGTAATCCTATCGGTTGTGGTTTAGGCCGGAGCGGCCATCGGCCGAGCGAGAAACGCTCCCCCCCTCCCCTCTTCAGGGAGAGAGGCCCAGCTAAAAAGTAAAGTTACTGAACAAAATTGGTCCTGTTTTACCTCAAACCAGGACACGATCTTTAAAACTATATAGCTATACTGCAGTTTAGCGCATTTATCGCCGGCAATCTTAAAGAATCCGTATACTATATGTGTCATAAAAAATAAACGGTGCTATTCGTGCACCTGACTGCTTCCCTTGAATGGTGCCGGCCCTACAGCAGACCGGCTCCTCCTGCAGGTCTCAGGACCATCCTCACAGCGATATTTAGTCTCACCACATGCAACAGCTTCTGCCAGGGCACATCCATCAGCGTTCCTAACACAGCTGTGTTCCCACCTGTTTGTTTCTGAGCAATGGGTACAACAGTTTCAAGGGGCAGAGCCGGGAAGGAGGAACTTTGGCTCAGGAGTAGACGGAAAATTAACTGAGCTTGGAAGGTTTGGGGCAAAGAGGGATCTCCTGGTGGTCTAGCTTCACACAAGCCACACAAGCCACGTGAAAACCCTGGGGTTTCATCCGTCTCTGAGGAGCCTCTGACAGTACCTGGAGGTCTACAGGAAGCTAAGCTGAAATTCAGCAGCAACAAAAGGAATTACACTGGCTACAACCATCCATCTGGTCGTGTTGTGCTCATACTTAAAGCAGAGCAGAACCATATAACTCTCAGTTACTGCACCATCATAACAAGATTCCTCAGTGCAGAATGCACCCTTTAATAAAAAAAAATGAAAGCCAGACAAGATGAAGATTTATCCAAAACTTACTTTAAAAGTAATGATAATAATAGTAGGTAACAAAATGGAGCTCCTAAGTGCCCCATCTATAAATTAATTAAAGAACTTGTTACAGGGAGAATAAATATCACACACGGGCCCGTGTGGCACAGTTGAAAAATGATCTGACAAACATGATGCCTCTAGAGGAATGAGCTAGCAGTTAAACAAGACAGGTTAATACCCTACTTACATCCACAAGACATTCACAACGCTCCCTTGTAACTGCTGTGACTTGAGACTAAAAGCTTTAACCAATAAAAACCATTAAATCTGGGCAATAAAACAATGCCAACCACAACAGACCGCATGACTCTGGATCAATACATGGTATTTCCTTTAGAAATCATGTCATAAGGTTTTCAGTCTGAAAATATTTTTTCCTGCTTTAAAAATGCAGAGAGAAAAAGAAAATTTGGTCAGGTCAAAGTTTAAAGAACTAAAACCAGAGGGCAACAAGTAGAAGGGATTAATGATGTAATCGCTCCCAAAATGATGAAAATGAAACATGGAAAATGTGCAACATTTGTTCTCACAGGTATGTCTTTGTAGGGCCAATGGACCCATATATTCATCCACAGCTACGCTTAGTCTTTAAGAAGATATATATATTTTAAATAACAACCCACCAGACACTCTATAGACCTTCTTCAACTTTTATCTAAGATATAGTAGCAAGACTAACACTAATGAGAGCTGGAGTCAAGTAATTCCTTCTCAGGATTTGGGCATTACATAAGAAGGATCACTTGGGCCAGTACCGTGCTACCTGAGAAGGCAAAACTACGTTGACATTAAGCCTGGTTTCCCCTAGGAATCATGCTTTTTGGGTTTACACCCCTCTGTGCTCAGCACAAGGCAGAGCTTCCTCCCCAGAGGAACTCCTTCACATCTACAGACAGTTGATCCAAGATGGAGGTTTTTATCCTTCACCAGATCTTCACCACTGCAGCGACATATATGTTTTCCAATACATGACTTAATGTATTAATAAAGTATTCTTTATATTTATATACTTCTTAAGTATCAGGTAATATTCCACAACACAGGAGAGAGAGCTCAAGACAGAGGTCAAAGAATATCCACAGAGGGTTAAATAAAGACTTCCTCCTTGTACATTTTCTATCAAAACCCCTTCCCCTTCTCACCCTTTTGCAACATCTCTGATAAAAGTGAAGCCTCCTAGCTTGACTCCCCACATTCGAAGAAAATTGAGGGTGAACTCGCCACGCAAATCCTCTGTACCAAACCTCAGGAGGGCTCCTGAGCTAGCTTCCAACGCTGCCAGGCTACTTCTGTGTCTGCGGGTAAAACGCACACGCTGCCTTTTAGTTCCTGAGACCCGCTCTGTTGTTCAGTTTTCCCTTCCGTAAAAGCAGGATGATCTGTACTTACCCCCGAAAGCTGTTGCAAAGCTTCATTTATGAAGTCTGACAGAGATGGGAAGGTAACGCAGATCCCCGGACACTCCAGACCCGTGATTTTCCAATTCCACAATCCTTCCTGTCCATGTTATTGCTGAAGGCATGGGGGTGTTATATCTACACGGTCAGTGCATTTGTCTTACCCAAACACTGGAGTCCAGCTAGGCAACACCACATTTTGTTTCTTTACGAAAAAGAACAAAAAATGATATAAAGCACGATGCAACCTTAATTCTTAACTGAATGACCCATTTGACATCAAATTACTCTGATATTTCAATTCCTTGTGCCTTAACAGGGTGGCAGCTTTATCTCTCTCAATGTTAAAGGCCTTGGGAAGTGAGATCGGCAATCAAAGTAATAGAAAAAGCAATACAGAACGTATATAAACGGAGCTGAATATCCTCAAATGTTTTCTCAGCATGTTGGCTGTGACAAGATCAGGCACCTGGATAGTAAATTACTGGAGTTTGATTTGTGTAACTGATATTTTGTGTGTGGTTACCAAATTAGCAGAAACAATCCAAAAATTCCCCATAGTTACTGGCATCCATGTTCTGTTTCTGAAATGTCATTGCAAGTTTACTTGGGAAGGAGCTTTGAAGGGCAGTTTTCCAGAAACAACTTAAATACATTTTCATGGGTCAATTTCTGAAGAATATTATTGTTTCCATTCTGAATTGTTTGACCTTCATGTTATGAAAATCAAAGTCATGCAAAGCCCTTTTTATATAAACTGAAATTAGGAAAATGTCACTTCTTACATTGGTAAGAAAGGCTCAGAAGCATGCACACACGCATATACACATTGCATTTCAACTCCTAGCCAATTTTCTGTTTCAGTAAATAGAGAAAAGAGGAAGATTTATGGCAAGAAAAGTTTCCATTTCTTTCTCCATGATTTGATATTTTCTCCCTGTTAACCACATATCAGCGAGAATATACACTCTACTCAAGTAGAGTAACCACGAAAAAAAGTTAAAACTTTATCAGACATAGCTGCACCCCCTACCTGCTTTTTTTTTTTTCTTTGTGGGTAATAAATAATTGGGGGGGGGGGGGGGGTCGGGTTATTAGAGCACTCATTTTGGACAAGCAGGAAGAAGTGAGGTGAGGAATTTCTCCTGCTAAGAGAAAGCACCAGGTCAGAAAGGCAAAATCCTCCTTCGTGCTACCTCCCCTCCTTTTAAAATCGGAAAGATTTTCTTCTTCCATGATTCAAAGTCAATAGATGCAAGGATATAATGACCAATTGACCTTAATGAGTAATAAAAGACTTGCGCTGCTTTCTCCTGTCACTAACAAGTACCACAAACTCTTCATGCTTTAGTATACCCTCCCTCCCTCTTTCACTGCTTATCTTGCAGTGAAACCAAAGGTCATCTTTATTAAAGACTGTTCCTGCCTATTTCTAGCTTGAAAATCGGGAGCCAGCTAACGTATTAAAAAATTCTGCTGCCACTGGTTGTTCTGGAACTACAGTCATGGACAGGTCAAACAAAATGGCATGGAAAGAGAGAGACAGACCAGAAATAATACTGCAGAAACCAAAGGTGAAGAGAGGAAGCCACTTCCTAATGGCACAAGTACTTCACAGCGGCTATTTTCTGAGAAAAGCTTCATTTTGCACGTGTGACTCTCATTACTACAAGACAAATGATACATAACTATACATCTTGGTCTTTTTTTTTTTTTTTTTTAAAGATATTTTAAATGTTTATTGATTTGTAAAGGCAGCATGACTCGAAACTGCACTGGCCTTGGGAAGGCAGTGGCTTTAACAAAATGACCTCCGATAGGTGTAATGAACGTTGCATCACCGACGTGGAATGCTGTGGGAGAGCCCGTGCGGCACACGCTCACGCTTCCAACTTCCGATCGCTCTTGGGATACAACATCAAACTCGCTAATCCAGCACTGCACACTGTCCAGATGCTGAGAGTTTGGAAGCGGGGAGCAAATGATACGTCCAGAGAGAAGGAAAAAAAAAAAGCCTTTTGTGGCAGGGAAGAGGAAGAGGGAAGGTGTAGGAAGAAATGTTGCCTCTTTTAAGGAAGTTTTTTTGCTTCAGTTGGCCAGATTAATGGCTGAAGCTCAGATATGGGAGTTTAAAAGCACTCAAAATGCACACGCACACGTTTCCAGGCTGCAAAATTAGGAGAAATGCAGAACATTCCAAACAAGTGCTGGTAAGACTTTTGTACCCTGAACCATCTCATATATTCTGTCAAAAAAGTATTTACTGAAAGATAAAGCGGAGTTTTAAAATAGATTATCGTAACTATTTTTGTGCCCATAAGCCCAAGTTCTACAGTGAGTGCCAAGACCGAGGGCTCAGAGGGAGAGAAAAAACATGTGAGCTAATAAATTCAGCTTTGCTTTTGTGAGTAAGGCACAACCCCCCCCCCCAACCTCATGCTGATAAAACCTTTATGCCACTCCATCGCGTATTCTCACTCTCCCTCAATTTCAATTTGAGTTTTCCCACATCATGTGTAGCATATGCAGAATACGTGATGGTTCCTGGTATAAAGGTTTCATTAGCACTCATTTGGGATGCAGCATAACTCCCTTATGATTTCACAACATGGAAGCGAGGGAGCCACTCCAAATACCTCCTGCTG
>NW_009647688.1:152953-168266 GCF_000708025.1 Charadrius vociferus
CCTGCTGAAACATTTATAATGCAACAAGCTCTCACCCACTTTCACTTTCACTCCACATCCACCCTCCACCCCCACACGCCACCTACCCCATTACCAACTCAATTGCGATTCGTTTCGAAGCTCTGAATAAACAGACCACTGCCGTCTACGTGTGCACCCAGTCCCCCCATCCTGTTGTACATTAATACCATTTAACATCCTTGATTTGGGGGGGGGGGGGGAATGGGATAGATTGGACCAAAATAACTAGAATGGCTCTCCTAAAAAAAAAAAACAATGATAAAACCCCTACCCTTATCTAAATGCCCCTTCGATTTTTGCTTTTGCCATAGAAATACCGCGGAAGGCTACTGCAAGAATTCACTTAGTGCTATATCTTTAAATACAGTATACATTCTGAGGAACTTGTATACTAGAAAAAGTTGCAAAAAAAGCTGAAAAACTTAACATTTTAGCAAGATGCAATTGTGTGCCTTTATTTTGCTGGCCATGGAAATTAGAAGGAAATGTGTTATTTTAGCTAATCGGTAAGTAAAAAACTCAACAACGTGTCTTTGAATGTGTCTGTCATTTTAAAGTTAGATACTATACATAGTCTCTAATTGTACCGGGGAAAACTGTGTTGGTATAAAAAGCTATTAGGAAGAGTAAGAAACTTTCGGGTGGAATACAGTGTTAATGAGAGCTCATTACTTTCCTGCAAATTTTGACATACTGCATGTTTTTCTTACAGTCCCAGCTCCCCAAGCAAAGCAAGTTTTATTTCTCTAAAAAGCTAAAATAAAAAATATGCTCCCCTTTGTCTCCAACAAAAACCCAAAAAAGCAGAATGAAAGTACAAATAATTTAGTTCCCTATTACTTGAAACTACCCTAATTACATAGGATAAAGCAATCTATGGCTTCCAAGTAAGTACGGTTAGCAAAATAAAGAATATTTAATACCTGCCAACATAGAAAAGAGCAAGGAACTGCCTGTGGGGGCAGCTGAACCTGCCGCTCTCCGGCCCCAGGCTGCGACCTTCGCCAGCCGAAGCCACACCACTCATTGGCTCCGTGTTGGCTGCTCAGTTTTACCTGCGGCGGGAAACGTGAGGCCATTACTTCTGCTGATTTCAAAACTAACAGTGATTTAAGGATGTAAGGTATTTTTATTAGATTTAGACAGTTTCTTAATGACGTGATTTATGGAGGTTATTTTCAAACGTTAAGAAAAATGTATACAGGCTTCTACGTACAGATACGCTGGCCCTGAGTAGCTTTTTACTTACATGTTCTTGGAAGAAGATGGGCCTTTCATACAGATTCAGTTATAAATTGAAGCATCTTAAACAAAAAGTATGAGTTTTCCTTACTCTTCTTAACTTTTCCAATATTAAATAGCATTGGAGCAAACCAGATTCTCTGTCCCCTTCAAATGTCTGACTGAATTTGCCGTATAATAAAGCAGCAAAATTGTAAACAGAACAAAAATTATACCAATATGAAATTTCCTGAGCTACGTTTTTATCTGTTGTGATCCCATACAGTAAATTAAAAAAACAAACCAACAAAAAAAGTAGCGTCCCTTCTAGGAGGCATCTTGAGATCAGCCTGCGCTTCTCTCTTTGCTTTCAAATATTCATACCGCTTGCACGGGCAACGCTGTATTCCCACCACGGATTGCAGATGATTATGTTAGACTCTTTTTAGAAGGATACTTTCTGCATCTGCTGGATGACTAAAGGAAATGATCTCATTGTTACAGCGGTAGCATCACAACGACACAGTCAATACAAGACACAAGACTGTATCAATCTGATAAAAATTCTATTCTTCCTTGTCTTACAGCTGGACAAGAAATGAGATCAGATCCAAATCCCAGTTTACAATGGTACTTTTCTGCCTATTTGTATCCTTTAGCATATTTTATGGTCTTTTTTTTTTCCCCCCAGAAAATTAAAAGTGATTTAGTCCATTTCTTTTTTCTTTCAATACTCAATTTAAGGCATTCTTGTGTGCATAACTCCAGCATAAGTTTGTTTTGAAAACTTAAATTCGCCACTCTGTACATTCTAAATTTAGTCTAATTACTGTTGCTATCTAGCAGACAATGTACGACACAGAAAAATCCCAGCCCAGATACATACGTACATCTCTGCAGTACAGAGGCGAACACAGCGGCAGAAACAAACAGCGCATTCCATCGTTACATGCGCTGTAAAGGAGGCCACGCATTTTCCTGCATCATCTGTATTGCTTGGTATCCAGCCTGCCTGCCTACACCATGCAAAGTGCTTATAAAGGACATACAGCTGAGAAAAAGCTGTAAAATTTATTCTAGTTTGTACAGGGTTTAACACAAGAGGAGTCCAGTTCTAATTGGTCCTTTTGCACACTACCTAAACCCAATAAGAACTGGTAAAAATAGCAAACCATACTTGTTCCCATCACCTTCTATTCCTATTGCCCTTCACAGAGAAGATCAGTAAATATTTCTGTTGGTAAATGAAAGGTTTGGTTTGTATTGTACGTCGTTAGGAGGGGAGCTCTGGTTGACATTTCCTATATTGAAATTCCTTCATTTTGCGGGACTGGGGTGACGGTACAAGTCAGTGCCCCTCTGGATATAGAGGTTTTCCACTGAGATGTAGGAATTGCTAGAGCAACTACGAAAAAAACAAATCCCCAAATCAAAACCAAGAGAAGTCCCCACCAAATGCTTTGAATAAATGAGTTTTCAAAATGTTTAACAAGAATTGTCTTGTTAAGACACTCTTTGAAGGACTGCCGCTGGGTGGGCACGGTGGTGTTCCCATCAATGACTCCTACAGGCCCGAAGAGGCACCACAGATTTCGCCACCTGCGCTCCAAATGCAAGGCACACTCCTGGCCAATATAAACAGAGACAGTTTGTATGTAAAACAAATCAAATGACAAACCCTACCAAAACAAAATGCTCCACTGCACACACCATTCTCCCTTAGGGAGAGAATCAGAGAACAAAACACACGAGACAGATGTAAGTCATGTTGCTTAATGCACTCCTGGAAGGCACTCATAAAAAGCCTATTTTAAAAACAGAGTAATTTCCTGTTCCTACTCCTTTTTTTTTTCTCTCCACCACAACAATAACAACTCATTTTGAAATTGAGGATAAAGTTTAGTACAATTACACTAGGCTCATCCCATCTCAGAAAAAATAAGAACCCAGCGTTTCCTAAAAGGGTCGAAAAAAATTCAGGTCAACCAAACTGGTGAAAAGCCGCAAGAAGTGAACAAGGGCCGGTGCTGCCAGAAGGAGGAAATGGGAGGCCTCTAATACCGCATGCATGATATTCTGTTAAAAGAAGATAAATTAATTTGAAGGAGATACTTTGATTATGTTCCTGCACAAACACAGCAACGCTCTTACTTCCACAGCCTTAAATATACAGCAGCACACATTCACTTAGATAAATATTACTTTTTAGAACAATTTTGTTTCTTTATTTCTATTTTTTTCCATTAATGAGCAGAGATGACAGCAAAATAAGTGATTAATTTGGCTTCAAGTCCATTTGCTTAAATGATAAAATACACTGATGTAGGTATTAGCTGGTTTCCCTCACGGCTAATATATTTTTTAAGTAACTTATATGTACCTTGGGCAACTACAAAAGCCATTTGCTATTTGTAGATTCGCTGTTTCCAAAATATAATTTGACTATTTGTGAACAAATATTTAGAAATCTTGGGCCTTTTTTCGACTTACAGTTCGGTTTATAGCACTGCAGGCTGCTGTGGCTGCGGGTTGAATCCCCACTCTGCCCATTCGTCACATGCCAAGTCAGTTCTGAGAACATTCACCTGACGTGGGATGAAAAACCAGGTGTGAATTGCCATACTGAATGGCTCCAGTGCAGTATAGTCATATTCTGCCCTCATTCTTGGCAAAAGTTACCTGCATTTAGCTCCCAAGCCCCGCATTAATAATCAAGCCTTCCATTAAGAGGAGCTTTTAGAGGAACTCCTACATACTGACGCATGTTACAGAATTTCAGCCTAAAACGGGAAAGCATGGAGAGAAGAAAAAACCACCCGAGAATAAAAACAATATATAAATCGGCAAAGTTTCCCTTGCTAATTTAACTGGTGCTATACATTACCGTATGCCAAGCTTCAAACCGCTGCCTGCACACATACGCGATTAGTGAAAATCATCACGCCAGAACTCATGGTTCATGGCAGCGTGTTTGGGGCAGGGCTCGGCCAAAAAGAAAACAGAGTCCATGAGGACCCCTTGTATTTTACCAGCACATTTAGCATGAACTATTTCTCCGGGGTGTGGGTTGCACAATCACGGAATCTGATCCAGAAAATTGTAGGATTCACTCAAACCGCGCTAGTCAATACCAGCTACAGCGAACTTGAATGTGCTGCGTAACGTGCAAAATAAATGATGTGTTCTACTACCACAGTCGGTATTATTATGCTTTGTCTGTACAAAAAGCTTAAAACACAGGCTTTCCTAATTTGTATTGCATGCAGGCACGGCATTGTGTTGAACAGTTCTTCACTCAGGGATTAAAAGTCAGCTGGACAGAAACGTGGAAATTTCTTCCGCAAAGCATTCTGTTTTTCTAAATAAATTAACATGCTTTTATTTCCTTCAGAGAAGAAGCCACAGAAATAGGTGTAAAGTGTTGGCATGTTTCTAAAGGCATAAATTGACCAAACTGCATAAAAGTAGGGTTTTTAAGATGCAGATGACTGCTGTGTTAGTATTGTTCAGGGCTTTGTCATAAACCCACATTTTTTACTTTTTCTACGGCCATCCTCTGGGCAACCTGGTTTTGGTCTTCATCATTAAACAGAAGATTTGCAGATCGCATATCCCTTTTCCTCTCTCACATGTCTATTCTGTTCACAGAATAAATTTATCAAAAGTAAACGTCCATGTCATACTGTATTCATCAAATTCACACTGGAACCACAGATCTGCATTTAAATATAACCAGTCGAAGACTGGTTTTTTATACTGGAAGATGTAGATTTCTTGGGATATAGGATGACAAAGACAAAATTTGATTCTAGAATACTTCTAGACTAGCTACTGAGCGCTGATTAAAATACCTAATTGTTCTGTTCTCCTCAAGCGATCAACAAGATCAGATTTCTTTAGCCAGATGTGTCATAGGCTTCCGTCTCGCTCAGCTGCTAGAGAGGACCATCTCAGGCCATGGAAACGAGACAGCACGGAGCATAAACTAAAAGTGGCTCCAGAAGACCCAAATCCAAGGTTTCAGCAGAAATCAGAACAAAATAAAAAGAAGAAATAAAGTGAACATTTCCAGAAAGACCCCACCCTAATTTCACAGGCACTAGGAGGATTAATGGCACAAGGCTCGCTTTGGAGAAGGCCTTTGCAACGAGACCTCATGAAAATAGGCAGACAGGTCCAATTGCCCGTCATTACTATCAGCGATCATCTCACCAACTGAAAGCGTTAGCTACAGCACTATCAAAAAGTTGAGACATCCTTAATCTGTCAATTATAATAAAGAAAATCTCTCCAGCTGCGGTTCTTGCAGTTCTTGCCAGTCTGTCTTACGCCTAACATACTTTAGATCACGTTAGATATCTACGGAACACACAGAGTCTATTAAAAGTAGAGAGCCCTGTCCTCAGTTACGGCAGAGCTTTGCACTTTGTACCCAGTCCAGAACATGACAGACACCCTCAATCCCACTAAAAATTCAAGAGTCCAAAATTCTTCACACCTTGCCTAAACGGGCCATTTGTCACCCAAAGGATGGCTTACCCGAGGAGCGACGAGCGGCTGGGTAACGTGCGCGCCTTTCAAAGGCTATTTTAGGCTCACAAAACTCAGCTGCCTTTGTAAGCTCTGCCTCTGGGTAATTCAAACCATTTTACCAGGCGGAGGTTTTTATATTGGTTTTATAAATGTCTTAAGGGATAGAAAAATATCTTCTGCTTAGTAGAGATTCAGTGAATATGCTACGATGGTATATAGTACACTTAGGCCCAGCTTAAAATAAAAGGGCTGTAATTGGTCTCTTGTCCATATTTAAGGTAAAATAAGTGTCTACGGTTTTAAGAAGCGCAGAGCTGAAATCACTTATAGTGATTTTAGAAAGTGCTGAACAGCTCTGAAAATGAGGACAAACATTTTTTTCAGCCTAAATATTAATAAGAATCTAATCCAAGGGTGCAGTTATCCGGAAATCCTACTGCCCCCTATTTATTTTTAACTCCTCTTCTGTTTTCACACCTATACACAAGGAAAAGAGTCTTCTCTTTCTGCTCTCCATCCTGCTCTTTGCCAATTCTCTCCATAGTGGAAACTGAATATGAACATGAGTCAGTGTCCCAAAGCCATGAAGTTGAGTAAAAATTTGTAACTACACAGAGTTCACCCTTTCCTACCTAAAATGCAGGCACGATTTTGCAGAAAACAACCATCATAAATCAGGGTCCTCCGACAAACTATCCACATCCAACAGTTACGGCTCAAAATTTAATTCCTCTGTATTCCATTGGGAAGCACATCCTATTCCCCCTGCTCCAGTGTTTGTTACTTACCGCTAAAAGAAAAGACTAATATCTGCAGTAAAGAATCAATAATATTATAGTTACACCATATTTTCATTCTGTATTTAAAGCCACATCATTCACTGAGGAGTCTGAGCGGCTGCTCCAAGTCTTCCGAGATGGGAGTTCTAGAAACTCGAGTTTTCAATTAATAATTTCAGCTGAACAGGCACAATAAGTGAGAACTCCACAGCTTTTTAAGCTTGCCTGACTATAACCACTTTGTAATTGTTAGAAATAAAGATTCACCTTCCTGTGTTTCACAAACTGTCAACGTCTTTTCTACAATCTCCTAATGACCGTTAAATGCACAGCTTGAGGGGGACAGACACGGCTCTCTGACCTGTCTGTCTACACAGCAGATTCACCTCCGCTTTCAAACACAAGATGGAAGTCAGACCAGAAATTTCCCTTTGCCACTTTTCAGAGTATAAATCTTTGCCCGACTGCGTTTATCAGAACGGCCCTTAGTTATCAATTTCTGGAAAATTTCACCACAAACAAACGAGCGCAGTTATTTGCCGTTATTCTCTTAGAGAGAGAGACAATCACGGACACACAATTGCGCCACATTTCTGACACCATCGTAGGGCACAGAAGCACTTGGCAACGGGGGCGACCTTATCCTTCTAATACTGGTTAGACACGGCGCGTTTTTTCACACTAAATCTTGAATTTGCAATGTTACGTAACCCCATTCCTTTTATATGTTCTTCAGCATCTGATGCCGTATCTTAAAAGGCCAGCTTTTATGTGTGCTTACATAATTAAACAGGAACGTGAAGTTTAAGAACGCAAAAGATTACACACGCACCTTGCTGGTTAGAAATACGTAGGTTCTCTTTTCCTGATACGAGTTTTCCTCCCGGTGTTGAGCAGAACATTAAAAGTACCCGGGAATTCAGCAGGGAATGGAACTGACATTGGACTGAAGCGAAAAGGGCACTTTAAACGACAGAATAATTAAACCAAATTATTTCCTAGCTGAAAATGCAGCAACTTAACATCAAACTGATTGGAATTTGTAAGTTTTGTCCCATAGAAAATTATAATTTTTCAACACCTCCCCAAGTGGGATAAGAAGGTTAAATATCAAGTAATTATGGATTCAAATATTAATAATGAAATGCCAATTCTGGTATGGAATCAGATGTTCTAAAAATCGTTAGCACAGAGGCAGTCCCTTGAACTCCAAGAGTCTGGATCAGGCTCCGCTTGCCAACCTCTGACTGTGCTTTTCTGAGCGATGCTTATGTACCACCAAATATCACTCTGGTAGCAAAGTCACAAAGGCAAATCATGTGAGTGTCCTGGACAATTATAAATCTTGAAGCGTGAAGAGTTTAAAAAGAAAACACAAATGTTGTACAGCCCTTAAGCAAACTTGTAATTGTATGTTTTTTCACTACAGCTCAAGATACGCATAATTACCTTTAAACATGTCTAAATTTAAAGTGACGAGCATTGTTGAATACAGACTAGAAAGCATAAATTTCACTCTTAAAAAAAATAAATTCTACCATTATAATGAATTGTGCCTAATTACAAGAAGAACATTATAGATATTATGTTTGGGAAATAATTAGAACTATTCAGGCAGGTTTACCTTGCTATGAAACTGAGGTTATAAAATACTCCTAATATTCCTAATATTTTGAGGTCTAGGGGGAAACGAAAAGAACATAGGATTGTATTTAATACATTGGTAGAAATTAGTGTTTGTAAGAAGGCAAGTATATGTGTAAACCTACACCAATTCCCATTGAACTGCTTGTTTAGCAACCAAATATTTATGCGCTGAAGTTATGTGGTCCAAAATTCTAAAGATTTTTAAATCTGTGAGGGTTTTAAACACCCTTGCTGCTTAATACAGTTGTTGATCTCCACCAGCGTCTGCAGACTGCAATTAAATAAATATTGACCTAATAACTATTGTACTGAAGTCAATATTATTTAAGTGGGATTTGGGTTTAAAATGCCAGGTAGGATTTTGAGGGGGGGCTGAAGGGGCCAGGAGGAAGGAAAGTTATACAATGACAGCTGATAACACAATATTAAAGCTAGAGACAAGTGAACTCCACCAAGCTCAGAGGCTGAGTTCAGGTCCGATAAGCATCCAGAAGTCCAGAGGCTTATCTGGGCTTATCAGAAATAGCTGGATCCTCTGGGTCTGCAAAACTGAGCTCTAAATCTTGCAAGAGATCTCAGTTTCTGGTTAGAAACACTTCACAGACAGACTACTTCATTGCATTTTAGTATTTTAATTATCACTCTGATTGGGACTTGGTAGGCATATGAAAGCGAAAAGAAAAATGAGCGTGCCATTTTTAGAATTTCCATAAAGATTCCTTAATCAAAGCTCAAATTTATTTTTTTTTTTTTTTAAACCCACCTTCAGTTTTGGAATTGGATGTGAGATGAAACGTGGGGGTTTGTTTACTTGTTTGTTTTTTTCGTAACTCCATTTATTACCCAGACCTAGTCAAACTAATGAACCACGAAAAACGATATTAATTTTAAAACTCACCTAGCATTGTTCTGGGATCTGCTGAAAATGCCATCAATAAGAGAAAATATATCTAGCGTGAAGGCAGCTTGTCAACAAGATGACTGAGTCCCGCACTCTTAAATTGGTTATTTTAGCTCACATAAGATCTTATTGACATGGATATATCTGAAACAATTCCCTCAGACATAGGCATGAGGTTTGGTAAGATCTAAGGCCAAGATAAACTACCGAGTCACGTCTTTCCAAAGGTCAATATTATTTATTTCCTTCAAGAGAGGAGATGGTGATGAGCAGGAACCTGCTGAAAGCTGCGTCCTGGACATATCACACAAGCTATCCAATATGACAGCTTTTTGTTTTGCACGTCCAATATTTTGGTCAGAAATTTCAGTTGCTATTTGTTAATACTCCCGTTTGTCATTGAAGGAATTTCTCAAGGATGAAGATAAACGGGGTTTCTAAATGACACCGCCTGCTTCTTAAGCAGATTGCCATTGAAACCCCTCAGAAGTTCCGCTCAGAGCCACCGGTTTGACGTCCCCTGCTCCACCAGTCCGCACCAGAGACACAGACCTGACCTCTCGCTATCTGCCAGCACCGCCGGTCGCAAGACTTTTCTGTCGAGAGAGACATACTGATGTTACTGGAAGGTGGAAACCCTCACTGTTGCTATCGCTTCTTTTGAAGTTCTTCCATCAGACGCTATCGCTGTTCTCTTTCTTCTAAAAGCTCTTTGCCAGGCTTAGCTTCCCAGTGACTGACAACGCGTAGCTTTTGTACCTACCTCGCCTTCCCCACCTACTGCCTCCTCCCCACAAGAAGAACATACAAACGGTGTGGGTTCGCAGGGAGATTTCATTTAGCAGCTGCTTCAATATTCACTGAAGCCAACAAGAATTTCCCATTGACCTCAGCACACTTTGATATTTTATTTTTTTTTATTCTGCAATATAACAAAGTTTTAATGGGAATATTAGCATGTTATTAGTCTTTTTAAAGACTGAGGTGTTCCTAGCAATTCCTAAGTCTGGTATATCTTGTAATCTCTTATGCAGTGTGTTACCTACAAATAAAAACATTATTGCAAAACTTTGTAACTCATCTGCCTCAAACTTTAACTGGCTTCATGCAAATGCCTTCCCGTGTCTGAAAAAGCATAACGCAGAGTGGATGAATCTCTTCAGTTACAGGACCTACCCCAAGCCCTGGAGAGGGGCTGTCTGGGACCAGTCTACTCATACTGGAAGGGACTATTCTACTCACAACATTCCCAATTCTCCCAATGCAAACGTCATTTTCTAAAAAATCTGCCCCCCACCGCTCTTGGGGTTGTAGAGATGAGAAGCACAGCTAAAAACGTTTTTAAACACAAGGGGGTACTGTCAGGGCTCAGCACTGCCACGAACATTCTGGCAGTTACTCCCCCACTGACCAAGCCCAAAATACAGAACACACACGTGATTTCAGACCGCAGCACCCATTACTACATTCAGAAAGTTCTGATGCTGTCACTTTTGACTACATTAGAAACTACTAAACTGTCTCTGCGTTCATATAAAGGTGCTTAAATGTTCCCTCTTTCAGCATTTTTCTGCCAACGAACCTTAGCTGGGACTCTGAGGTCATTCTGGCACGCGAAGATAATTCACATAAAATGATCATTACTCATTTGAAGGAAGACAAATGATTGTACAGCACTGTGCTTTTCATAGGAATCCAAAAGGCACAGAATATGAGACAAAATGTCCAACTCCGAGTTACTTATGTCTAATTCTATTCAGTTTTCAAGACACAGAGGACATATTAAGCTAAAAAATCAAACCCAGGGAACTATGAAGATTTGCAAACAGCGTAGTGGTATCAGCTGTAGATTTCATTTTTTTTTAAATTAAAAGACAGTTCTTAGAGTGATGTTAGAGTGACATTAGACATTTGCTTCCCCAGTCACAGCCAGGTGGTGTTTCCCCTATGTGAGCCAATAGTGGGGGGAGTATTTTTTTTTTTTAATATATACACACGTATATGTATTATTTGTATATACACACGTATATATATGCACAGAAATTTATGAATATATACACATGCACATATAATTATAATTAATGAATACATACATAAAAACAAATGCAATATATTTAAATCCTTTCACTCGCAAGCTGAAGCCCTGAAACCCAGAAGTTGTCTGTTGAAGAGAAGCTAGACAGAGAGTGTGAGCAGGCACAATGCCGGCTCCCTCGTAGCACTCCAGTAACGGCTGACCTGCAGACACTCTTCTGTATGAGTGGGAGGTAAATCTGCTTCTCTGTTAACTTAATCTTTGGCCTTTCTCAAACAGACACCGCGATTGCTTCGCTGTGCTGCATTTTTTTACATTTAATATCTTCACAGGAGGAATACTGTTCCAGAAGGACCCCGCCTAAACCACCAAATAGATTTCACGCTGGACTGGACCACCGATTAGATGGAAACTCCAGTCCCAGGGGCACAAGTTAGGTGCTTTATTCATTCTTCTGTATCTATTATTTATCAGCAAGGAGAGAGTGAAGAAGAGACGGAGAGAAAGCAAGATCTTGCAGTTCGATGCAAAGTCTTAATCTTGCAGATATCAGAGTCGAAAATAAGCTGAAATGAGTGACTGAAATGTGGTCAGTCATTTCATTACAGCCTCACTGGACAGCAGCGTGACATCAGGCTGCCTCTCCCTCCAAGGATCGCTTAACCGGAGGAACATGAAAAATGAATTAGTCCCTTCTCTGTTGAGCACAGGTTACAAGGACAGAGCCCAGACCCACTGGAAAAACAGCGTCCGCAAAACCGAACTTTAAAAGATTAGTTAGACAGAAAATTAATCTTGTTTTTATCTTGTCTTAACAAAGATCTTGTGAAAGAATATGCAGAAACAGTTTAGTTTGAAAGCTTTCTCGCCTGGAGGGATGAGCAGGTCAGAGGGGAAGTGACAGGCAGGACGAAGCGTAACTTTCCCACGTACTTGGTGGAGGAAGAGTATGACCCATGGTACAGAATTGATGACACCTCGCTATTAGTATTCAAAGCCGTATTAAAGGCCTAAGATTCCAATAAAAAATCCAGGGTCCCATTACCTGCACCTATTCCTCCCGCTCTGCTACAGAAACAGATTGAACGTTATACTAACTGGAAGCGTGAAATTATTTCAGGAGCTGGAGTGAAAGTTTCTGCAACTGTTCCCCTGATAACTAATCAATTGAACTCCCACGATAGCCCCAAAGTATCCTTCACATATCCGGGATGTTCATGCTCTTTATGAACATCCTGAATTATACATGGAAGCAAATGGAAACACATCACAGACCTCCAGCTGGTATAGTATATTCACATCAAACTAATACTACCAAACATATTGGCAGCCTTATTTCACATCACGTGAACTTCAGGTAGATTTCCACGCGGAGCGCAGGAAGGTAATTGGACTTGTCCCAACTAAACCATAGATCCATACGCAGAGGCGAAGATTTAATGGAGGAACTTGTAATTACCTAGCTGCATGCAAATTATAGCACATTTCCCCCCAGGCTGCCGTTGCTGGCTATCTAATCGCAGCCACGGGGCGGACCCATAAATTCTGCAGTTCCCCAGTCTCTCTCTGCGAGAGGCATCTAACCTTTTTCCCACTCCCTTAGCACAGATTCTCTTCAAGTAAATCTCGCCCAACAGTCACAAGTTTTAGAGTTATCACAAACTATAACATGCAAACATCTCTGGATCTGAAATTAATTCCAACTCCTACCCAACACCTCACCAGCTCAATCCCTCCATCCCCAAAAGAGTTCATTACCCTCCCCATCTGGCTCCAGAAACAGAAAACGAAGCGATTCGTCTCCAAAAAAAAAGGCTTTTCAGCAATTTCTCAGCATCATAAGCAATCCTGGAAACCAGAGTCCTTCTGGATGTGGATGACAGGAATATGAATTTGTTACCCAGAGACACTCCCGCATCTATAGTGCCTCGCTGGGCAGAGCCCGCATCCCTATGTTTGTATAATCCCTGTGGAGGTCAACAGGGATAACAGCAGAACAGATAGCTACCATGTTTTAATACATGGTAATCCATATATTTAATTTGTTGAGATAATTAACGTACCCTATTCTGTTTCTATTCTTACTTTGAATGCACAGTCTTACACTTTCCGCAAGTCCCTAGGAGAGCTTGCTGCTTCACATTAATATTTATAGTTGTCCCTGCCTCCTTGGATTTGGTGTTCAGACTTCAAGATTCTTGTCTTTGGAGTAACATCTTCACACGTAACAGCCTTGTTCTTCAGCTGCACGTGCACATCTACCATGCTTTAGTCCTTCCCACTTGATTTAATTAAAAGCACCCTAACTTTATCACTTCTAAAAGAGTAACCAGTTGCCACTCTTTCTGTCCTGCTACCTGCAGGCTGCTGCTGCCTCCGAGGTGAAGCATCATGGCAGAACGTCACGTCAGGAGAAACCTCCTGGTTCTCCGCAAGAAAACGTCCTTCAAACCACTCATCATTCTTCTTTACCTCTCCTGAATCTGGTGGCAGCCATTTAAACTGTCACCTATACGCGAATCAGGCCTCAGACAGAGGATTTCCAGCCTGATTGAGCGTATAATCCCTTTCCCTCTTTGTAGCCTGGGGGCTTCTGATCACCACAGAGTCTGGAAAAGGCAAAGACGCTTGAGACAGACGAGGTTTTCCCTGCATTTTGTCGAAGAAAGTTACTGGTTATTTTCTTCAGACCAGATCCAGGAGACACATTCTTTGAGCCCTGTGACATCAAGTCAACTAACTGGAGCAGTTTAGCACATAAATATGTGGCTATGAAAGAATACAGTAACTGCCACATATTTGGTCCCCTGGCTTTCAAAAAAATTAAATCACCGTTGTTATTACGAATTGCAGCGTTGTATTTACGATGGGATATTGATCTCAATTTTCTCTCCTTCACATTGAAATAATGCAATTGCTTACTTCACTATGGGAAATCAGGGGACTTTAAATCCTTTTGAAGAATAGCTGTGAAATCTTCAGTTTTACATAGTATTAATCAGGCCTGAAGGCAAGTGACAGAAAACCAATAGCGGTGTTTTAAAGTGAGGTGGGAAAAACTGAGAGTCTTGCCGGCTTCTCTGCTGGAACGTTAGTGAGACCTTTGCCCCAGATTCGGGACAGGAGCAGCGTACCCGGTAAGAAGCCACTGGGCAATGCACACACAGCAAACACCTTTTCCCATGGGCTCCGTCTGCAGGAGACACGCGCAGAAGGGCAGGAGGACACTATCCACAGCATCACTCACAACGAAGACCACTTTTTCTGCTCACAGTCTCAAGGGAAATAATAGAGAGGGATGACCACTGCTGCGCTCTCCGAGACCACAGGAAAGCAGCAGAAGGGAGCCCATCCCACGAGAAGTGGAAGCTTCACCTGGAAGGAAGGCAGGGTGAAGAGATCCTTCACTGAATCGCGGACCCGTGTGGCCTCAAAGACATTAGTCCTATAATTAGGGCGGAGGCTGTCCCCTTGCATGCCTCGTCATGCTCCGTGGCCGCCCAGCTTCTCCGAGCTCAACAGGCAGGACAAACCTATAAAGACGCACGGTTACGTTCTTATCACCTAGCCCAGAGAGGTTTTGTTTCAGAAGATAGTAAATGTACCAAGTGTATTACCGCCATTAGCATTTTCACGTCGCATTAGCAAGCAGCGCTTGCAAGGAGCAGAAAAGTACATGGAATTCATTAAAGCCTTCTGGGTTTGGAATACCGGGAAGTGGAGATAACAACAGATCCTGGAAGGAAGGGAGGAAAATTTGCTACCTGAGACCCGCAGAAACCTCAAACAGGGGGAGCAGGAGGGCTAAATTTTTTACAGAGACAATCAGCTGTCTTGAAGATCACGAGTAGCCTTTGAATTTTCAAACCAGCAACAAAACTCCAAGGAATTTGCTCTTATGATATGTAGCAGCTGCAGTAGAGGTTTTTCATGCCCTTTAACTAGTTTTCTGGAGGAAAGAATGAGCATATGTGCTCTGATAGTGTGGTAAGAGAGCCGCAGCACCATCAACAGCTGACACTGCAGAACAGTTTTCATCATTTATTTAAACTGGTCTGAAAATCTTTTGAAAGCATATTCCATTCTCATAGATCCAGCTGTGAAGATACTTACAGTATTCAATATACATGCTGCTTTGGTCAACTTCTTCCCACACATCCTTGGAGCCATTCCTGC
>NW_009647688.1:168414-219930 GCF_000708025.1 Charadrius vociferus
CCTGCTTCTTTTCAGTGTTTACAGTCTTCAGATTTTTGCAGATTGTTATCACGTCTATTAAGCTACACAACACAGGACTGCAGGCAAGAAAAACACTGAGCTGACCTCAGAGGGGCTGCATATGGCCTCTTGAATGACACCAAAACCACACGGAGTCAGGAGAGTCAAAAAGTTAAAGGGAAAGGAGTGCGGGGAAACAACAGTTTAGATAACTGTGAACTGTTTACTGAAGAGAGCCCTGTAAGACAGAGTCATTAATTTCATGGGTCTGGGGAAAGAGCAGAGAGAATCAGTGATCAAGTCAAGCAGCAACTACCAGAGTTTATGAATAAGGCATTCATTGTGATTCAAACACAGAAGCTAAACGACAGCCCTGTTGGATAATTTTGTCTGATAGCCTTACTTGCTAACCCATGCTACATTTACACATGCATTTAAAACAAAATACGATAATAAAACAAAGAAACAGAACTCTGCAGAACAGAAATTTCCTGATTATGTCCATGAGAATTTTTAAGACTAATGCTTTGTGGTCCTTTCAGTCCTGCAAGCCCAAATGAACAGATCCCGTACCTGGTGAAACTCTCAGCACAGCTTCTTCTCTGCAGCATAAAATCGTAACAAATAGGGTTGGAAGGGAACTCAATAGGTCAGCCAGTCCCTGCTCCTGCCCAAGGCAGGATCAGCAATACCTACATAACTCCTGGCAGACATTTGCCTAATTCTCCCTGAAAACCATTAGTGATGGAGGTTCCCCAAGCCCAAGGCAATCTGTTCCAGTACTCCACCCTCTCTGCCATTTGGGTGTCTTTCCTAACAGCTAATCTAGTTCTTCCGTGCTGCAATTCATAAATCTCCATTGCTTCTTTTCCTAATGAAGAACAGAGCAGCTTCCTCCTTTCCTCATTGCCAGTGCCTTTAATGAACGCGAAGGCTGCGAATATCCGCTGCCCAGTGCGGGAGGAGATCCTGTGCGACAATACCGATGCCACCTGCTCATCTGCTGCGAGAACATGTGTTTGGGCACAGGCAGAAAGAAACCTGTTTCAGCAAAAACTATGCTGCTGTTGAATTTTGTGTTTTTCCAAGCGTGGGGAGATGGCAGGAAATTCCACAACAGCACAGACGAAGCGCTCACCAATTCCCAGACCTCCCAAAACACTAAGAACAAAACCTGACAGAGAAAACTTAACCAAGCATTAAGACAGAATACATAAATAGGGATACTGGTTGCTCCTTTTGTGGATTTTTCCTGCGTTGAGAAAATAGGAAAGGGATTTTTGAAAAGCAAAGTAAGGGGCAGGACTGTGCTTTGGGGAGAAGGGTCGTTTTTTTCTGTATATGTAGATATTAGGGACATTTTCTTCAGGATCTGTATACCCTGTGTGAACTACAAGTCTCAATATATCAAGTCTGCAGTCTCCAGGCATATCGCTGTCTTGTAATTCCTACGCCAGGGAGTCTGCTAAGAAATCTGACAGCGATTTTAATAAGTAGGTAGCAAGCCCTTCAGTAGTCTGTGTTTGTCCCTTCTTACCTTCAGCAGCCTGGGTATACGACGTGGATGTGGGTCAGTCTTTAGCAGGATTTTAATTTCATTGTGTACAGCCCTTTCATATAATTTGCTGCATTTCTGCCCCCTATTTAATAACCCATGTAATTAAGAAATGTACAGAAAGAGGAGTCTCCCGGGTTTAGAATTAGCAAGAGCTGACTGCTTTGTTCATCTGAAATCAAGCTAAAAGCAACTGTTAGGGGAGACCTTCATATAGAAACACTCAGAGGAGCAGAGGGTATAATTCTTTAAAAACAAAACCTTAAGAGCACTGGAAAAAAGAATTTTCATCATGACTAAAATAACAGGCCTTCAAATTCGGTATTGCGCCGCTACGAGTAGTTAGCTGAACATCAGCATTTTAAGTCCCTTGGCACGTTCATTCCTTATTGCAGAATCAAATATCTTTCCAAAGAGAACACAGACACTCAAGTGCACAATATTCACTCTAACATCATAATATTATAATCCAATCAATATTTTAGTAAACAAGCCTAATCTTTGAACATTGCTGAACCCCTGCAGGGCAGGAGCTCTCCTCTATGAAGGAAGGGCGCTTGAATAGCATATTTTTGAAGTCTTCTATATTTCTTAAATCACTGTGTTCATTATAACACTCCTGTTAGTTTTACTTTTCTGCCTTATACCAAGCTGCATTTTTAACTCATGTTTCCATAAATGAAAGATGGAGTAGTCTTACATTATAAGGTTGATTCCCACTTGTTGCAATCAAGAAGACGACGGCCCCGTTTTCATACTGATCTTGGTTTAAATTGGATATACAGAGCTTCAGGAAAATCTTAACTGCAATTTTCACCCCCAGTGTAAGCCACACGGAGTCTTCAGGCTCAGAACAAAGACGACAGAATCAAAAAAAATGGGCTTCTTAAAATATCTACATCCTTCTGCCTCTAAATGTGCTGATAACTTCCAGCCACATTTCAACCTGTAAAGGTTACAATTACCGAGCTCATCAGCCAGGTTAGGGTTAAGCCACTTTATGGAGTGAGGAAAGAGGCCCAGCTGTGCAGAGATGACTTGCTCCTCTATTGGGTAATTAAAATCAGAGTAAGAGGTGGGATGATCCTTAGCATTTTCCCAGTCCATTTCTCTCCCATCCCTCTGAAAAAAGCTTCCAATTATATATTGAAAAAATTTGGCGATGTCAAGTATGAACTTTTGGACTGTTTCCTACTTTCTCTCTACATCTCTCTAGCCCTGTTTTCTCCAACACCAGATGCATACTATCCTGCCGCCCCGCAATTTTTTGCCATTTTCACTCCCACCTTCAAATCTTAATCTCTTTTCTCCTGCCTGCTAAAAAGTATTACAGCCACGCTCCCTTCTGATCAACAGCCTACATACAGTTCATTTTTCTCCCCAAAACTCTTCAGGTTTGGGGTTTCTTTTGTTTGTTTTTTTGAACAATGAAGATTCTCCCCAGTTCGTGCCCCCCCCATGCACACGGAGGTATTTCACAGCCTCACTGCTCCTGACCACAGGACATCCTCTGCCTTCCACAGTGCCATCCTGCCCTTCCACATTTCATTCAGCTCTCCAATTGCATTTTAACCATCCTCTGCCCTGGCTTTCGCGTCTCTCTACTGTCAGAGTCGGTCCTCATATAAAAGGGCGCAGGAGGAGCATGGCAGAGAAGGGAACAGCCCTACTCTGGCAGCTCTTGTGCTGCCACGAAGTGCACGACCCCTTCTAGCCAAGGGTGCTGCTTTTTCTCATCCAAACCATGAATGGAGACAGAGGTAGGAATGAGGATGAACGGGGACAGAGGTAGAACGGAGGACGGGACTGCGCGTGCAGTGATTTCCCTGCGCTGGCACGCGGAAGTCCGCCCGTGCCAACCGCGCAGTTCTGAGATGGAAGGGTTCTGCTCAGCGGAGGATGCCGCACACTCGGGAAGCACAACCTGGAGATGCAGAAGTTAAAAGAGGAAAGAAGAAAGCACGTACAAGAAAGCAGAGACAAGCAGGCATGAATGCAAGCTCCTGCTACCGGGAGGTGGTAGGTGGTTCCCAAAGGAAGAGCCCGGTGCTGTGCTGGAAGGAGGAACAGAGAAAATTCAGCTGGCTCTGTTCGTCTCTGGAGCCAGAGGGGAGCAAGAAGGTAGAATAGCACAAAACGAGCTGCTGCAGGTGCTAAGGAGAGTTAATGGAGGGTTGGACTTGTGCCACAGGCACAGGAAACATTTGGGGAGAAGAAAAGCCTCATCCCTTGCTTTCACCATGGAATGTATTCACAATTCTCTTCCACAGTCTCGGGGTTTTCAGCTTTTAGGGTGCACGTGTTCTTTATGTTATGCTCCGTATCTGTACCACTAAGACGCAGGCTTTTATTTTCAAACGTCATCTCCGGGACCCGGGGTTTTCAAGAACACACCTCACGCTGCAGGCAATAAAAGTCACCTAAGAGAATAACGAAATCAGGAGCGCTGGCTGCAGGCCAGTACCATATGTTGACAGCACTACAGCGGCAATGCAGAGAACTGCTCGGGGAATTTGTCACCACGCATCCTTCGTTACCGCTGCCACGAAGCCGTTTCCTTTGGATTGCTTGGATTTAAAGGCCACTTTTGTTACTGTATTAAATACCGGGTTTATGACCCAGAAGTGTTATAACTGACTGGCAGTACACGTTCTTGACGTGAACCCTATCCTTCCTGCGGAACGGGTTTGTTAGCTACGAATTATTTTTGGCTGGTTGATGCAGCATCCCTCGACAACAGCGATCACAGTAATTTCCAACCTATCTGGAACTGTTGTAGCTTGCCCTGAGTGTCCTCTGCTTCCCAGATCCATTTGGAGAACGATGACTTCAGGGAAGTTTGGGTCATTTCAGTTGCCTCTCAGGAAAGTGTTTGGCCTTAACAGTTTTACTGACAGACATCCCAAACATCGATCTTCCGTGCTGTGCTGGATCAGCCTGAGCAACAGCGCCCGCTTTGCCTCCGAGCATCATCTGTATGTTAAGCTAAATAGAGGTTTTCACATTTTAGCAAGTTTGTGCAGGTTTCAGCGGTCTCTCCACTGAAGTTGGCAAGGAATCCCATGGTGTTTGTAAAGTTCCAGTTTTGCTACGAAATGAAAATTGGCATTTCAGCACAACACTAAATTCCAACAATTAGGCTTAAATTGAAATTCTACTGTATTCCCTAGAACTAAGGTTTTCAAAACATAAAGGAAAGGAATATTATGCTAAATACCAATTCTGTCCTCTCTCATGCAATAATCAGTTTGCAATCATGCCATTCATTCTAATGGCTTTGCATACATTTCTTGTTAGAACTGTCACATAAAAGGCTTACATTGGAAACCAAGCAAGTTGGCTACTTCTCTCTAATTCCAAAGTATTCAGAAACACTGGTATTAACTGAAATGTATTTTCAGGACTTGATGACACAGTTAATTTCATTACAACTGAGCAGAGAATGAAATAACACACACAATAAATATAATGTACACAAAGAGCTCACTATTGAGGTTGCAACACCAAATGCTTAGAAGTCAGGAAATGCCATTAAGATTACCGTGTGATTTGAATACCTGTCCATGGCATCTATACATACATATAACAGATAAAGATATAAATTACAATTATGTGATTTCACAGTGTTTTCCCCTGCAAGACCCCTGCCATATTGCCACAGTGCAACAGACAGCACTTACTTAACGAACAAGCGATTTGGTATTTTGTTTTCTCATCACTGCTCAATGCATGACCTAAATCTTATTTATTGCTCCCTGTTTAAACCTTGCTCTGCAGACAATTATTCTTGAGCCTTCCACTGTGCCTGTCAGTACAGTATTTAGCACCCACTATGGAAACTTTCAGTCTGTGCAGTTAAAATTTTGGGAAAGGTCTTAAGCAACAAAACCCAATTTTTCATGGAAAGCAGCACTTGACTTTAACAGCAGACAGTGCTACTGGGGCAACTTCTGCAATGGGAATTTTTGAATCACACACATGAACTTTTCCATACCCAGGGACCTCAATACCTCAAGGAGTATATACGCTTTAAAGACAACACATTTCTACTATAGTTTTGCACTGGTTCAACACTACAGAGATTAGGAGAAATTAAATACTGATCTACTCTGCAAGAACCCATGACCACGCTATTACGTTTCAAAGAAAACCACAAATTGCCATACAAGTATCTGCGCGCACGGAAGAATGCAACGGAGAAGAACAAAAGGCGGTCTCCGAGGAGGAAGGGGAGAGGGACACGGGGTGTCCGCACGTGCTACAAACCACACAGCTTTTACCGCAGAGGAGCTCCACGTGCCTGTGCCGGGAGGGCTCAGCATCCCAGGAATGTCCCTTGGTCTTCTTTATTTTCACAGGCAGGGAACTGAAATGTTCTGTGCAAACTTAACAAGGCAACCGAGAGAAAAGCAGCTCCCAGAGTACTGGTGTTACTGGGCACACCGACAGCAAGCTGCAGCCGCCCCATCTCCTCCCAGTCAAAAAAACCCCAAACCACAGCAGTAATATCCCATGTAACATCTCGGCACCCAAACTGCAGCACTGGTATTAACATTTCTCACAGGCAAGCTGTTCTATCCATGCTAAAAAAAAAAAAAAAATTAAAAAATGGAGAAGTCAAATTCAACTCTCTCTCAGCACAAAGTTTCCTTGGCTAGAAAAATGTTAGTTTTTTACAAGACAGGTTGGAGCGCTTCTGCTTTTTTTCTGAGTTATATTCCAACCCTCCGCAGATCCTTTATTCAGTCACGGACTATTTCCAGACTCCTAGAGAGCTTTAGAGCTTGACATGTCAAAATACTCATTGTGTTTGGGTTTCTAGAGGCTAAGGATGATCCTACAGCGGAGACCATGCCCTACAAGACTACTAAAGCTTTTAAATGACTTTGCAGTGCAGAATCTGCTGCAGGAAACCAAGGATAAATAATGGAATGTCTATTCCGTATGAGCCTGTACGTGCGTGAATCCATCTGTTCATCTACACAGACAAGGTACCAAGCAATTTAACTGCTTACCTATCATTATTACAAGGGCCAGAAACTTTTAAGAACAACAGTAAAAAGCATACCGCAAACTATTTTAACTGCAATCACCACTAACAGGGAAATTGCTGAATAGAGGCACACAAAAGAAACCACAATTTTTGAGGCACAAGAAAGGCTTCTGAAAGTACAGACTGTTTGTATATTTATCAAACATAATAGACTTCTACGTACTTCAGCATAGAATGTAAAAAGCTCTAAAAAATGCTTCTAAAAAGCTTTGGAGCCTCCTATGGCTACACATAGTCCAACAGGAATAATTTGATCTACTTTTTGGAAAGGACATTAGTCCATCTTGGAAATGATATTTGTAGAAGAATGTGTGGAAATGCATACGGTAAGCTAATTCACATGATAGCAGGGACGGCATACGAAAAAGAAGTTTTTACAATAAGTCTAGGAAGAAAGAGTACAGGTTAATTGTTTCCCGTGCTGCAAAGTGGAGATCTTAAAACCCAGTTTCACAACCAGCGATGATGATGGATGGAAAGGTTACACCGATTATAGCAGCTCTGGATCAACATTGCAAAAATTCAGAACTTTCAAAGGGCCAGAAAGGGGTTGCGTCAGGCGAATCTAGATTCAGGCATCTATACTGGGATACTGGAGGCCGGGGTAGTCTCATCTGGGTACGTGAGAGCACACAGGGGAACAGCGTGAGAGAGTGCACAACGCACACAACGCTCTGCCCCTTCTCCATACAACCTCCTCGGAAGGGGCCAGGCTTGAATTCTTCTCGCCGTTCGCCCTGGGGCAAAAGGTGACACCGTCTGTTTCTGTTTAGGTTCCACATTCATTCTGAGGTTTTGGCTCCCGTCTGATCGCGACTCACAGAGTGGTTATCCGATATCCCTTCTCTGCGCTGTCACTTACGCAGGGACGGGAAGGGCCTTGCTTTTTCCTTTGAAAAGTCAGTCGGTCAACCACCGCTGTGGACTGACAACACAGCACCTCTCAAGATGTACTTCACACTGGTTAAATATAAACAAATATAATGACATCAAATGATGTTGTTGGAAATATGTCCTCTCTTTCATGTTAATGCATTCAATTAATTTAGCATCTGCTCTATAAATACCGCTTCCTCTTTCCACATCATCCGGACAAGACATCAGTATTTCCATATGATGATGAATACCACTGTAGGGAACTTGGTAAGAAAGGAATTTGCTACATTATAGGATCATGTAAAACAAAGGGCACCTTATGCTGCAAAGGCCAGCTGAAGAACAGATCTCAATTCCTGACCAGTGGATCTAAAAAGATCATTGTTTGAGCTCGGAGCCTTTTGTCTTTAGCACCGTGAAGTTTTTATATTTTTCCTTTGGAAGGTATACATCCCTCTGTTCCTCGGAATTCATCTCACAGTCACTCTCATGAGTGGTGCAGAGAGAAGTCTGAGATGATGCATCAGTTTGCGTTCCTCTCAGACAGACTAAAAGGGCTGCGGGGGGGGGACGTGAGAACAGCGCTTACGGAACAAAGAAGCAAAGACAGGAAAATACTTCCAGAGGGAAAATTAAAAGAGAAATGCCATTGTAAGGGACACATTAGAAATAATTAGGCAGACAAAAGACCAAGAAAACAAAGGTCTATTTCTCCAGCCAAGTCGTGACAATATAAACCAGCCCAGCCCGATGCGACGCACAGAGGCGGCAGCAGATCTCACGCGTCAAGCTTCACCCATCGGCAAGAGGCGCTTGGCCGGTACCAGCCTGACTTCACCCCAACCACTCTCCTTGCGAAGCACGCTCATTTTTCGGATCGTTTGAGTCCTTTTCTCTACCTGTTGTTTGCCGCCTCTTCAAAAGACGCTGGTATTTCATTTCCACAGCACTCTGGAAATATTTCACTGTACTTCAGCGGGGTTCTCTAGGAAACTAGGAATACACGTGCCTTCCTCTTTTTTTCTTTTTTTTTTTTTTTTTCCTTCTCATTGAGGAAGGCCCTGAAGCCATGTTCTCATTAAACCTTTATGGCTTTTTAAAATAGGAAGCTATTGTCCCATATACCTCCTTAATTATGCACCAATCAAAAAGCTTAAAAGAACAGCTCTGCCAGTGACAAGTAGGAGGCGAGTGAAAGAAAAGAAACGTAACTTATGAATTACTGTTTAAGCTTTTTCCCTGTAACACAGCAACCTATGTAAGCATGAGGATGGCTTAACACGGGAAAGGGACTAAAGGCTCCTGAGGAAAAAATGTGCTATCTAAGAATCTATTTTTTTTGCCAAATTTATATTCTTATTTAGAGGACATACATGCTATTATTTATTGCCTCAATTAGGCTTCATGCTACTCAAAACAAACAGATATTCAAAACAGACTTTTGAAAAACTCTTTGATTTCAAGTGTCCATTTTGCGACACCTGGAGCTCAAGCATTAGAAGTGAGTGACGTTAGAAATAAAGCAGCTAAGTGATATTTAATGAGCCAAATTATGACATATGTGAATTGCTTTGACTTTGGTGACAAATAAACAATGAAAAAAAGAAGAGAAAAAATTTCTAAAATAACACCAATAGAATGATCAGGAAAATTTCCATGTCCAATTCCAAATTAGGTTTGCGTTGATTCACACGTAAGATTTAGAAGCAACATTACTGCTTCTCACAGGCTTTCCCAAAGAAGCTTTTGGGCAAGTTGTGGAAATCTCTGGAAGATGAGTTTTCGACCACCTTTCCCCACAGAAGGGGTAAATGCTGCTAACGGTCTCACGGTGTCAGTTCTGACATCACGAGCTGACGCTCCGGGAGAAGTCGATGCTCCGAGGTCTTAAGCCTGCCTGACACAGATCAGGAAAAAAACCACCCAGTTTTAGATCTGATGTGGAACAAATATCAAGAGTTTGGGTTTAGGCTTCTTAACTTGAAGTTTGAAAGAAGGTTTGGAATAAGGAAAACTTCCATTTGTTCTCCTATAAACTGAGGCCACACCGCAACACAAACGGTGCCACCAAGCAGGATTTGTGAGGGGCTCAATGGCTACAAACCACCCTCCGGCTCTGCGGTGGGGCTGCCCAGAACCCAGTGCTGCGCTCTTTGAAATACCACTTCTTTTCTTTGCGGCTGCATTCAAATGTCATGACATTGCTCCCCGAGGCACAAAGCAAAGATTCTCTGGGGATTAAATGCTTTTCTAAACCTAGATGATATTAGAAATAAATTAACATAATTATTCAAAGTTACTTCTTCATAGAATCATAGAATTGTTGAGGTTGAAAGGCACCTTTTATGATCATCGAGTCCAACCGTTACCCTAACCTGCCAAACCATCACTAACCCCCGTCCCTCAGCACCACGTCTGCCCGGCTGTTAAATCCCCCCAGGGATGGCGACTCCACCACTGCCCTGGGCAGCCTGTGCCACTGCTTCACAACCCTTTCGGTAAAGAAATGTTTCCAAATATCCAATTTAAACCTCCCCTGGCACAACTTGAGGCCGTTTCCTCTTGTCCCATCGCCTGTTCCCGGGGACCAGAGACCGACCTCCCCTCGCTACCCCCTCCTTTCAGGGAGCTGTAGAGAGCGAGGAGGTCTCCCCTCAGCTCCTCTTCTCCAGGCTGAACACCCCCAGGGCCCTCAGCCGCTCCTCATTACACCACTAGCATTTACACTCAAATTAATATCACTTTCTGTGCGTTTTTACCTATTTAAACAACGACCGGAGGCGCCGTATGAAGGGTTATCACTGACTACAGCGGTGCTGAACACAGACACTTGTGACGTCTTCCAGCGCGAAAAAGAAGCGGTGAAAATGTGTACAGCAGCTCTGGGTATGTAATCAGGCACAGCGAGAAGAAGAACCGACCTTTGGTTGAGCTGCTAATCCAGGCCCTGGCCTTCTCCTTCCTCAGTCATGCAACTCTTCCAGCAGTCACAGTGACAGATGTTTCGCACGGGTAATCCTTCATCCTTCTAATCCCAACCGAGGGTTAGAATTGATGGGCACCGGGTACACATAAATAAAGGACTACAAACTACGTAAGTTCGGGCTTGAATAAACAGTATTGAATAAACATATTAATAACAATACGGGCTTTAGAGTGAGATTAGCTGCTGGCACAAATAACATTTATTCACACTACAGGGAGCGATTCTAAAGAAATAACACGAAAGTGCACAGACAAGCGTTGATAAATCAAAAAGGCTTTACACAAAGCAGCAAAAAAAAAGGAAAAAAAAAGGTACGACAAGGAAAGTGATGATGTCTCCTCTTTTTTAACTGCATAACAAAAAATTAAACAGCTGTAGTAGCTACAGGTGCAAAGTAGAAAATGAGGAGGATCAAATCAATGTTTCTTTTCAAATGTTCACACGTAGCTTTTTCTAGTATGAGACCTGAATAGAGAAGGCAACTATTCGGTCCTACACAATGGCATAGTTCATAAGTAAAATCAGGTACCATTTCCCTTTGCTGGCCCCTAAAAATAATTTATCCAAAGGGGTCCCAACATCTAAAATCTATTCCAGTGACTTGTAATTCATACAGGACACTGAAACGTGGTTTTATCTGAGATTTCTGCTCATAGAGTGCAAAGAAGAAAAAAAAAAAAAAGAGTAATTTATGGGAGGACTGGAACAAAGAGTCGGGAAATGGTTGGTGTATACTCAGCAGGAGTATAACATATGTGATGGATGCAGAGATGCCAACTGGGCGGAAGGGCCTGATGGAGCCGTATGTTCTGAGAATGACTTCGTTTTTCTGCTTGAAATGAAAGAGACAGATGGATTATTTTGACCGTAGGGATTAAGCATTGTGCAGGTAAGTATTCAAAAACATCAAAACCTGAAAATTCACCTCGAATTGCAAAATGTGTTCTGTTGCAACAGCACCGAAAAAAAGCAGTTGGGCGTGCTCAGCTAGGAAAGGGACAGGAGGGTAACAATGGGAAGTAATTATGAAGGGGTTTTTTTTTCACTTTCTGCTCCTAATTTTGCTTTAACCAAGTATCTGCCATGTAATACAGTCTTCATATGCAACGGATACAGAATTCCACCCATTGAAAAGGACTAGCGTAGGGTTTCAGCGTCAGACCCCTGAGCAATGCTTTTCACTGTTCTCATCAAGGCACAGTCTGAGTCTGTGGGTGAAACCTGACCACTGACTCCATAAAAATTACATATAAACTTCTTAATTGCTTTACGGTCCTTCAACCTCACCTTTTTTGCCATTGTTTTCCAAGGCAAAAAAACAGAGACAGGAAGAACATAGTGGTAAAATACCAAGTACTCTATCCTTGGCACACCTTATGTTCTGACAAGTCAGGAAGATGATTGAGAGCCAGTGAAACTTCCCAGATTTAACTGAATATTCCATGCATTCCACACAAAGCAAGGACTTTTTTCTTCAGTGGTCCCACAGGGAATAATGAAAGTGAGCTCTGGTTACTCAAGTGTTTGGATAGCGTACAAGCGGAGTTGAGTAAACTTTCTGCTTCTGACAGATTTAGCAACAAGTCAATTAGAATCTTCTAACATCCCAATAAATTGTTTTTATTGGCATATTTAAATTTTTCATCACGGAAATGTATTCTCCCTGACATATAGGGAATAAAATCTGAGTTTCCTTAGATAATTCCATTAAACTCAAGGCCGTCAACAACTTTCAAGATAAATCCGATGCATTTCAAAGAGGGTCGGGCACAGGGTCGTGCTGTCATTCCTTATCGGTGATGTGGCTGTTGTCAGGGAGTCGCATAAAACTTGGGGGACCAGACCTCTGCTCTATCCTTTGTCCACAGGCATCCTCACTGAATTTGGCTATGGCATTTACTACCTCTGTGTTTAAAAAATACAGCTACAAAATGGGAGTAAAAGTCCTTTTCAATTTCTCAGGGATACTGTAGGAAGGAGATGTACAATAAAAACTTGCCAGACTCTCAGCTGTCAGCGATGAAGACTCCACGTCTGAGATTGAAAAAGGTCTGCCATGACTGGAGGTCTAGCACATCCCTAAGAACATGCACCCGTAAGGAAAACGGCAGCATAAAGTTTTCTCAGTTTTTGAGAGCCCAGAGTAAAGCAATTCTCATCCCACAAACAAAACCCACCTTCCCTTTGCAACGGGGTGGAATAACCTGCCTTCTGGTTTGACAGTCAGAACTAGGTCTGAGTGTAATCCTCATTACACGTAGAGCGAATTTCCCACAAACTGCCAAAACCTGTCAGAAAAGAAGAAAGAGTTTAGTGCCCCCACCATAGCTGGGGGAAAAGATAGCAGACTGCTTCCAGAGGAAAAAAGTAAAAATACAATAGTAAAAACTCTGCTGAGCTGCAGTTACTGGAGGGATTAGGACAACTAGACTCTGACGAAGTAGGAACCAGTATCATGGTATTTTTCTTGTCAGAAACCATAAAGCAAGCAGCGAAGACTCTGAATTCCAGCAATGTAACAAAACCTGATGCCATTTCAGCCACGTACAACACTGTACACCCCGTCTCTGCTATCTATTTCTGCCTCCAAGAACAACGGTAAAAAACACAACGAGATTTTCAGAGAGTGGGCCTGTGAGATAATAATTTAATGAGTTGTTGGTTTTGGTTTTTGTTTTTTTTTTACATAGAGCAGTGATCTGCTCCTATTTGTGATCAAGTTCATATTGGCATAGAAGGGAACAGAGCAGCTCTCGGTGGCAATGCCGTGTGGAGGGGGAGCTGCTTTTGCAGAAGTGTAGATTTCTGTAGTATTTGCATTCCAAATAGGCCACATAACTTACTACTAAATTACTCTTCCTAGGTCCTCCAGCTCCTAACAGAAGTAGTAAAAAAAAAACATTTAATGAAAAAGAAACTGAAGGCTTTTATGGAAGGTCTCGGGGTTCAGATCAGAGAACGGCAAAACTTCTTTGATCTGTGGTATGAACCCTCCCTGTTCTCATCATCACTGCTCTCCTCGCAGCTGAATACACGGCGAAATGGGAGTCGTGGTCCCTAACTAGCTGTGATACTGCTTCCCTTAAGATGCTAGCTTTTTGTACAGTTTTTCACTAGCCCGGTAACAAAGGTTTTGGGCACAGCAGCAACAGCGGCAAAATATAGCCTACTCTCAATCGAGGATGCTTGATTAGTTTCCAGAGACCTTTGAACACAGAGTTTCCATGGTGTTTTGATTTTTCCCTCCGCAATTTTATTACTAACCTTCCTTTATCATCCAACAAGCTCACGACAAACTAACCACAAGCAGAAGGACAAAACCTCTAAATGAGGCTGCGTTTCACATGGCTGGATTGTCAGGCACAATCCTTACGTAAGCACCTGAAAGTAAACCTTATAATCTAATTTTTCCCCCTTATTTGTTAAGCAGCAACACTAATGATTTGATTGTGAAACACTTATGCATATGAATGAGCTTTTACATAAGTCCTGATTTTAATTAAAAAACAAACTTAATCTTATCAACTTCAGAGCTAGAAATAGGGAGAAACTCAGCGGCAAGGGGGGCAGTAACGGTGCGATTGGTACCGGCTATTGAACAGCGATACGCTGCTATCATTTTATGAATTCCTCAAGAAACCTCGAAGAAATATACATTATCTGCCAGAGGAAAGATAAACAAGATTGAGGTAAAAGTGGGAGTTCAGAGGTTACTGAGAAAAGGTGTGCCGAAGAAATTGGTTCCAGGGAAAGAAAGGTTTCGGGAGACAAGGGCGGGCAGCTACAGCGTGCGTAGGGGAAGGTCAAGACGGGAACAATACAGGCACCGGTGGGACTTGATACAGAGCTTGAAAGTGCTCTGAAAATATGCCCAATAGCGACAAGAGGAAGTTCTTCTGTAAGCATAAAGATCACCAGTGTGGTTTCTCCTACGGTGAAATAAGCCAGCAGAAGGACACGAGTTGGATCTTCATCTCATTGACAACCGACATTGACGGTTACTTTAGGGGAAAGAGACACCACCTCATACATACCTATGTATTTCAAAAATTGGGTTTTAAATCGGGTTCCAGTTTGTACATGTCACTAGAAAATTCCTGATCCCAGTAACCTGCACTTTCTACTTTCCTTATTAAGGTCTAGTAGAAACAGTTTATTACTTGGTTTCTAATGAACAAATTCAAACAAATACCTGAATACTTTTTCATAGTTTTTTTAAATGATCAGAGTGCAAACAGAAGTCAAACAACTCTACATTGTTTGAAATTGTAGATCTCAATACTTAATGAGCCCAAATTAATAGTGCACATACCATTTCAAGCACTTAACTTTCTACGTCTTTAGAGAGAATTAAGAGTTCTATTAAATTTCAAAGTAAGTCATTCCAGCCAGCAGTCAATGGTAGTAACGCAAAGTCTAGTGTCTTGATAAAGGTGCAAGCATTTGCTCACTATTATCTGTGCCCTCAGCCCTCTAACTGCCCCCCGCTGCAGTTGTTAGCTTTCCCCTCTTTTCTTCAGAAGTGGCCATCAGTGCAAATATCTGCAAAACCACCGGTTTATCTACCACGCTTAAGCAGGTACAGTTGTGCTACTTCAAAAGATGAAAGCAGCACAAACATAACTTTTATTTATTTCACTGAAACCCAACTCCTTGTTTTAAAAAAACTTCTTTTTTTGATTTCCCCACGGAGGAGGCTTGTGGCAATATCCTCCTCGCAGGCAAAAAATACCTTTGGGCTCAAGACTGTTAACTACTGCTGCATCGCCTTCCAATTTGCTTCTGTGTATCACGAGAGATGTGATCCTCAACCAGTTTTATATTACTTCTACACCCTGATTCATGTTCCAAGCCCAGCAAGTTACCTAAATGACTGCCTAGCGAGAAGTGCACTCCCATTGGTGAGCGAAACAGCAATGTATTTCCTTTATTTATTTACATTTTCCTCTAAGTCCATCACAGCGTTGGGTCGATCAGCTCTGATCAATGCTAAGGTGTCAGTTTAGATGTAAACCCTTTAAAAAGCTGCGCTTTGGGGCTTAACAATAATCGGGAGGTCTCCAACCAACATATTTATTGAGCTTGAAAGCATCAGCCTCAGACCAAATCTGTCTGACCCTTCATTCACATCACTGCAGCAGAACACCCTCAGCAGCCTTCCGCGCTGGAAAACTCCTCAATATCACAACTCCAGAAATGCACTCCTTGGTAATTTGATTGTAATCTTCAGCTTTCAAGGTTTTCCCGTTTCCTTGTGTGCTGCAAGTTAGGCTGCTATGCAAAGCATAGGGACCCTAGGGACCACGCTTCCCCCCAGAGAAAACCCCCAAACCAAAAAATCCCATAAAGAAGTTTTTTCATACAGTCCTTCAAGGCACACCTGCAAAACTTTATTTCCTTTAATCTTCTCTAGAGACTTTAATTAATCACTTATCAGGTCATGAGCCTGGAGAACATTACAAAAAGAATTTTCCAGGTGCAGGGTTTTTAGCTGCTCTTTGTGCTTTCAGCACAAGTCTTTACTGACACCACTTTGCCCTGGAGTAGAACACATTTGATTCCACTTAGGTGAAAATCTGTCATGTCATAAGCGGTGTCGTAGCCTTTCTGAATATTGATTTTTTGGAAAACAAGTTTTCGAAGTTCACTTGTCTATTTCTTTTAAGAGGGAATCACAGATATTCATTTGGTACAATAAGGTCTCACCGATATGAAAACACAGAGAAAAAAAGATTGCAGGTGATTACTGAGACCCTCCACTAGATACCTCCTTTGCATTATCCCCGTACCTGCATTCAAGAGGATTTGGCCACTGAGTGATGCAGAAATTCTGCTCTAAATAAGCACTAAGTGTAACCCATCTTCAAAAGCATGCAGAGCAAATTAGTCATCTAAAAGCTCACATTTTGGCATGGGGAGAGGTAAAACGTTACACTGATTTCCCAAGTGCCTAAAAAGTATATCAAGTAACACTAAAATGAAATTGTCAAACTGGAAAATGATTTTTACTGAGATAATCTTTATACTCGGGAAATAAATACTGCGGATGATTTCTAGTGCAGTCCAACTCTGATGTGCAATACCCCTTTACCAATTCTTCCTTGTTGTCACATACTCACTTCTCCCCCTTTTTTAAAGACTTTATCAGCCGATAAGGTGATATTCATAAGGGTCTGGTGAGGATTTGAGATGGCAAGATTTATGGTGAGTGAACCAAAGAACAGATGCAGAAGGTTTTGCTCCTGACTGTCATCTTGATCCCTCCCCCTGCACACTTCATCCTATCTTAAATCAAATTTCCACTGATGTTCACCACAAGTTGTGGTAAGAGCCCACTCTGAAACGCACGGTGCTTCTCTGCTCCTATATGCTTCATGTCCACCTGCTCCAAGTGGTACGAGCAGTACAAAATACCAGAGAGTACTGTAAAACAAGCCTGATCTCTGTATACTTAACTCCACCAGGAAAACCTTCTGGAAGGTTC
Source organism: Charadrius vociferus (assembly GCF_000708025.1). NCBI lineage: Eukaryota > Metazoa > Chordata > Aves > Charadriiformes > Charadriidae > Charadrius > Charadrius vociferus. The sequence goes on from NW_009647688.1 coordinate 185,369, forward strand.
TCCATTTGGACAAATGCAGTACTCAGACATAATCTGCAGTGTCAAACACCAGCTGCGTAGTCGGCTCCCGAGCACAGAAAGCCCATGGTGTCACAGCGAGAGATCTGGGCTGTGCGGGGAAGCTCGCAGCCCAGTGAGCTCCATGGGCTACCTGTAGCCTACAGGTGAGCACAGCGACACATCATCTGCCCTTTACGCTCTGGGTTTTAACACTTATCGCTGAGATGTAAGCATTTTCTTCACTCCACTGGACCACTCAGGACGCTGAAAAAGTAAGAATATCTTTTTCTTCACATCTCATGATCCAACGACACAGCACCAATGCAATGTCCTGGAATTGGAGCAGTTGCAAACGTGGAAGTCCCACTTGCGGGTTTCCACTCCTCCCCGTCCTTCCTGGTACCCACAATTTGGGAGATGCATTTGGTCCCTGAGCACATGAAAACATCATTACAATTTCAGAATGAACGACTGCAGCATCTTATATTAAGAGAATACCAGGGGGGTGGAGCTGACTTTCCTAAAATTACAACGTCTGTGCTAATAGACCCTGGACACGACAACCCAAAAGTGAGTATTATTTTAACATCAAAGCAAGCATATACTAAAGAGGAAACTCTCTCCTTAGATCTGCAGTGTTTCTCCACACTTCACTTCCCACATGATAATTAGTGATGTTTCAGGTTACTGAAGCATTTCCTAGTCTCCCGTTCTGCCACAAGAGAGAATGACAATCTGAATCACAGGATTAGAGAGAGGACAGAGAAAAAACCCAACTCTTCATTTCAACCTCCTTCTTCCACTCCAGAACACATGCAGACGCTGATCTAGAGACTGTGCTGCTCTGTTCTATCTGGTTACACGCTATTCCAAAAAACCAAGAAAACACTTCATAGTGTCATAGTCCACCTGTAGGGAGATTTTCAATGCGACTGATCGGCGAATAAAGACATTTACAGTCTGACCTGCCGCTTTTATCCTTTTTGAATTCTTGGCAAGCTACTTAAGAGAAAAGTTTGGTTGTTGGGTTTGGTTTTGGTTTTTTTTTTTTTTATATTGCACTGTGACAGATACTTTCCTACTGCTTAAAAGATCACCTTACTGCTAACTTTTAAATACTAGCAGAGAACGGTTCTCCAGTTGGTGTCCACTTTGCGAAGGCCAAGGACATCTGAGCTCTTTTTCAACTCTATTCGGCTTCTCTGCCCGTCAGGCTGCAGTCACATCACTCCTCCGTCTCACGGAACATGGCTTGAACCCTTGGCAAAAATCAGGCTTTAGACTTCTGTAGCCTAGAAACAATTGAGATGGTCCTCACACCATACAGCAAAGAAAAGAGATGGGGCAGCATTTTCAGTCTCAGATACATATTTTTATACTTTGCTACAATCTTCCCCCTGCGGTGCTCTTGACTCAACACTAAAATAAGAGCTGCGGGGAGCCAAGGACCCTCAGTCCCCAGTGATCAGCAGATGAAAAAATAGTTTTCTTTCCTTCCTTCCCCCCCTCCTTCCAAGTCCCGTGTCAGAAAAACCAAACAGGAGAAGCTGATGAGACAGGATGGGGGTGAAGCAGTGAGATGCTGAGAAATCGGAGGGTTTACTACGGAATGTGGTGCGCCAGCCAAGCTCTATGGCACCGGTTCAGAAAAGCAATTATAAACATTCCTAACTCTATCCCTCCTCAGGAAACGACTTAATAAGGTACTTCTCTTTAAAAAATATACTGTGCGTTGGGATGTATGTTTCCTGAATTGGGGACTGCACCTGGAGATAAGATCCATGTGGAATAATGGGTGTCTCACCAGGCCTATAGAACAAAAAGTTCTTTTGAAAAGTTAAAAAAAATAGAAAATAAAAATTAGTTAACATTTTTATATTCCTGGCAAAGGAACACAAGAACTGTGATGCAAAGACACCAAAATAGGTAGTCTTTAGAAATGCGTTTCAACCACAGCCTTCAAAAAATTGTTAGACACACTCTGGGGTGAGCCCACACTTTGATCCGTGCTAGCACACGTGTACCAGACAAGGTGGCCCCAAACCCTTCTCCCTGTATGACACCCTCACTCCGAGGCCTGTCTCCATCAGCAAACAGCAAGGTGACGTATATCTTACTGCCCCAAAACAGCCCCTGAAACAGCCAGCAAAATCCGTACCAGGAGTGAGGCTGTGGTACAGCACCGAGAGCCGTTTTGGAGTGGAGCACCAGGGATGTGCCCATCAAGCTCAACTGCTTGGGAGAACTTCACCAAACCAGTTTTGAGCCTCTTTGGATCTTTACAGTTTATGCATAGAATCACAGAATGGTTTGGGTTGGAAGGGACCTTAAAGCCCATCCAGTGCCACCCCCTGCCCTGGGCAGGGCCACCTCCCACCAGCCCAGCTTGCTCCAAGCCCTGTCCAACCTGGCCTTGAACACCTCCAGGGATGGGGCAGCCACAGCTTCTCGGGGCAACCTGCCCCAGGGGATCACCACCCGCACAGCCAAGAATTTCTTCCTAATATCTAATCCAAATCTCCCCTCTTCCAGTTTGAAGCCATTCCCCCTCGTCCCATCCCTCCATGCCCTTGTAAAAAGTCCCTCCCCAGCTCTCCTGGAGCCCCTTTAGGCACTGGAAGGGGCTCTGAGGTCTCCCCAGAGCCTTCTCTTCTCCCGGCTGAACCACCCCTGTCAAAACTCAGGTAAAATCACTGCAGCTCTGCTAAGCCATATTTCACTGTGACCGCATCTGTAAAGGACATGATGGCTCCTAGCCATTTTCATAAAATTTCTACTAATTGCGGATTTAGCAACAGAATTCCAAAAAGCTACAAAACAGTCGGTGCAATATGATCTGTGGGTTTACTCCATATCTTCAAAGGGTAAGAGGATTTTTGACATTCTTTGACATGCTAACATTATTTCTACCCGGCCTGGATATAGCTATAACTGGTCGCAAACTTTCACACAGACACTAAACCGATGAGGAGCAAAGACAGAGGTTCTCCTTTACTAAATACTTGAGGAGAATAGTGAGAAAAGCTACGGGAAAGGACTGAGACACACGGCACTCCACCAACAGCTGGTTTTTAGGTAGAGGCTGCATGAGATGTGCTGAGCTGGTGAGGTCTCTGGTGGCACTGGCCACCTCAAAGAGGTCCAGTACCAACAGGCCCACTGAGGTGGGCTCAGCAGGCTGTTCTCTCTCGTTGCCTTGTTTTATTCCTGCTTTCACATAGACAGTCCCTCTCCTTCATCCAACAAATCTTCTGTCACTTCCAGCACAAGCAGAAGCACAAAGAATCCATCACGAGAAACGGCATAATGATGCTTAGATCGGTTATCAGCAAACTCCTACCAAAAATAAGGGTGTGAAACAGCCAAGAAGGAAACAGCACTCAGAGGGACAGGTTTGTAAAGGGTTTAAGGACCTAACTCCCACCAAAAGAAAATGAGAATAAGGAATTCCAGGCACTTTTGAAAGGCCTCTGACCCTCATTTTCAGCTGCGTAAAGGAAAACATCTTGTAGCAGCAGCTAATTCGCCACACTGCATCTAAACGCACCGTAACTCAGTGCCCTTTGATCACTCAGGATTTGGAAAAGGCTGATCCCGGCTCCCTCAAATATAAACGTTGTTCCTCCTTTTAATAAAACGTGTATACAAAACCAGGATCAGGATCGAATGGGCAGGGTACACACGAAAGCCATTCAAGAATTTGCGGAGGCTACTGCTGTCTGGGTGGGTGGAGTGGGATGTTTTCAGCCAAAGAGAGTCTGGTTTGGAGTGCACCAAGGAGAAAGGAAAAAAAAAAAAAAAAAGAAAAAGCTGAGAACAACTGCAGTTCAGTGAACAAGGACAGGAAGAAGATTCAGCTAAAAATCCCAAACTCCTGAAAAGAATGCAAAAGTTTCCCCAGGCAGGGTGCGCTTTCACGAAATACAGAACAGTGAAACAAAACAAGCAAGAATAAACACGCGCTTTAAAGTGCGCTTTTGCTTTTAACTGTAAAACAGAACTTCCCATCTGTCTCCTGCTCCGACACACGTCGAGAACGAGCAAGTAAGAGGAGGAAAACGGAAATCAAACCGAGAAAGCAGGCTGACTGCAGCCTGCCCACTGAGCGCTGCCCCAGCCGGATGCGGTGCGGGCTGGAAGTCAAACTGCAGCAGAATAACGAGACGGGATTTTCGTCTGGATAAACACTGAAGGGAGAAGTGGGGAAACAAAAACAAAATAATAAAAAAAGAAATTTTACAGAACAATTAGACAATGACTGAGGTGAGACACTCCTGTACAAGGAATGCAAAAACCCCGATCGCCTTTTGTGTATTTATACAGCAAGGAACAGAAAAGCTAACCAGGGAAGCCCCAGTGTTGCACAAGGGAATATTCACACAGCTCCTGTTAGCTGTGTGTTTGCCCACACTGCAGTCTTCAGGGGAATTAACACATTTCCTATTGAGAAAGACAAAAACAAGACAGTCTGTTTATCGGAAGGAGTGCACCCATCTTATCACAGTATCTGAGCAGATCAAAGCTTCCAGACACTACCAGAGCTACCACCAAAACCAGTGGAATGTCTGCAGAAACTCTTCATTCCCAGATGTAAATTAAACAAAGAAAAATAAAAATTAATGGCATCACTGCCTTTAGCAATGTTTTGCTGCAGTGCTGACACAGTGCCAATGAGTCTGGTCCACTGAATTGGGGTGATCCTCTTACCATTAGCAGAATAATAAAGGACTGTGTAGTCAAGTCTGAGTCCGTACCTCCTGCTTAAACTTGGGAGATATATAGGTTTATATATAAAAAATATATGGTAATGCTCAAAATACCTGGTCCTGCTTGTCACTGTGCTTCTCAATCTGTTCTAACGGATTGCATCTTGCTTGACAACTTTCAGCTGAAAGGGATTCCACAGCTTTTTATTTCCCACATACAATTCATATATATATATATATAAGAAAATGCTTTCAAAATTGTCTGGATTTTCAAGGAGTCCTAGGAGTGTCAAACTCAATTTTTAGGATGACATGTAGGCTTTTCAGTCACGGGAGCACTTCCTGAAACATTACTCTGACTTTAACACTATCTCCATAAAAATTCTCGAAATAAACTTCATTTTAAATAAAACCCCACCATGCCCATAGGCTCACCTCCACAAAAGGACAAACCCAGGTTTAGTTGATCCAATTACCTGCATGACTGAGAGATTAAAGCAGTTATCAACACTGTAAATTACTCCTAACGAACTGCAAGCTGGGAGGTTTGACTACGTTGAGTGTACCTGGATGGTAGAACCCCAACTCCTCGTATTTAAGTACTACTTGAACTAACCAGGAGGAGTAATAGTTAATTAACTTCTCTGATTCTTTGAAATCTGCAAACACGGGGATTAGACTTGCAAAGTGCTCGGCATCTTCTACTCCGAGTGCAGTCAGGATGAGTCCCAGAAGACCATTAGGTAAATTTGAAGTAATCTTACATAATTAATGGAAAAATCCTGTGACTTTTGGGCAGCAGGTGGGTTTGTGAAAAGGATCTCATAACACCACCAGAAGCCCATTGAGAGATTACAAGTGTCATAAATCTGCTGTAACATTCCTTCTTTAACTCCTGCGTGCTGAAATTCTAACCAGGGGATGGGATAGAGGTATGTCTTTATGTCTTTTAAATTGTCATTTGATTAAAAGTAAGCAGCTGCGTCATCCAATACAATACAGCGCTCACGCTGGGAAGCCACGAATGTAAACTGCGCTTTATTAAACCAGTTAGAAGCTGTTAAAATGCAGGATGCTGCTGGCACACCTTTTAGAGCAGATACTAAAATATGCATCATGTGGGCCCCTTAAATGAGTAATTGTAAAAAAGATTTATTTTTCAATCATTCTATAAACAAGAATAAATCAAAAACAATTCAGTCTTTCACCCCACTGAGATAAAGTAAATGCAAATGTTGTTTCAAAGTTAATTGGCTCTGCGATACTTAAGCCTGGGAAAATAATTTTGAATGACAGAACTTTTGCAAAACTTCTGTATTTTTTTCTATATCCATCATATTCCGTTACATTCGTAGCTCGTGAGGCAGAAAAATATTTTTAATAGGTTAGCACAACTATTGTTCCTCATACAAAACCAGGTTAATATTTGTCCTTATTCTACTGCAGAAATAAAATGCAGAGACATGAATAAAAGTGAAATGTAAATGGTGTAAGTGTGGCTGGCGACAAAAATTAAAGCTTTGATCTAACTGCAGTTGAAACGGTTTTATCTCGGCTATTTTAGCTATGCCTGTGTGTACTGCAGGAGCTGAGTAGCAAAGCACGAAGTGATCCGTCACCTTCGAAGCACATTTTGCAGTACTGTTTGGACTCATTGACCTGGATTAGCGTCAAAGATTGATGCAAACCACACGGACTATAATGAGCGTCCTTCAAACAAGCGACCGATGGCCGGGGCGGGTGGGCAGTGCTCCGCTCCCCGAGATGTCCTGTGCCACACACTGCTTCCACCGTTTTGCCCCGTTGGGCACCTTGTACCCGATGGAGCCCGCTCAGCCCTCCCGGGGCGCTGAGGGCCACCGAGCCCCCGCCGGGCAGTGGGAAGGAGAACCTGTCACCTCCCAACCTCAGCTGAAGGTCCCCTCGCTGCCCTGAGGTGACCGGTCTTGGTGGCCCTACCACGGGAACGCTCTGCCCAGGGGGGGGGAAGGCACGGAGGGCAATTTGCGGGGCCGGAGCTCACACAGGTAGCGCTCCGCACGGCGGAGAGCACCTCGGGAGGCTTTGCTTGCTTAATAGGAGCAGACAGTGAACGACAGCGAAAATAAGGATAATCCTGCTGACATCTTTCTCCCAATTGTGTCACCTGCATGGCAACGAGCTGCAGCCACCCGTGGCAGCTCTCCCGGCCAGCCCGGGGATGGGGCTGTCTGCGGGTCCCTGGCGGCACAGACAGGTTTCTTGCCTTCCTCCTTATGCTAATTAGCAGCACGCACGCTCCGCCGGCCAGGCTGTGATCGAATACGAATTCTGCCGACATCCCTTCTATCAATCCCTGCACGCTCTCTTTCTCTCCCCTTTTTCCTCCCATCCTCAGTCACAAGATGCTCCAGGCAAAAGGCACGAGCATTGCAATGAAATGACATCTCCAAACACAGAGCTGGGTTGTTTTTCTCCTTTCCCCGAGGCCCCTGGCTATCTCAGTTTCATTACATGTCTCAGGAGGGGGCATCACTCCCTGACAACTAACATCTGGCCCAAGAGACCTCCTAATTTAAAACAACAAACTAATTATTGTCACCTACTCTTTCCTGTAGCTTTTATCTTTATTTATTTTTTCCTGGAAGAAATATGTCAGCGCATTTTTCATTTGAACTACTAATGCTCTGGGTTTTTTTCCCCCTTAAGTATGCTTAACTTTCTTCTAAGGGGAGGAAATCCATATTTTATCAATCAGTTTCAATTACCTACTGTATTTCACTCTGTGGTGTTGAATTACGAGCTGGAAGAATGGCTTGATTAAAGACCTTACAAGCACCCAGGTATCAGAGCAACCCATCTCCCTGCCTGCACCACCCATTGCATGGAACTCCGTGAACTGACATTACCTTAGATTTTGTTTAGTACAATTTCTCTTTAAAGTTCGAACTGTCGGTCTCTTTGTTAGAACACTGATATAAGCAATAAGGAGCCAGAGGCATTTATTTAAAGAATGATTTTTCTTTTTATTTTTTCCCAGGGTGCTCTGGAAGATACTACCGCCCAGTTTCATGTCCCTTCTGGTCAGGGAAGAGCTACAGGGGGTGTATCTACTGGAACAAACACTCCATTCACCACTTGGACATGAGAAGTGGTGATCCCTCTCTTGCCACCAATTTTCCATGCCTCCTCGGTAAGTTATTTACCAAAATTCAGCTTTCCTGCCTTTAAAGTGAGCTTCACAATACTAAATTATTGCATTCAGTGTTTTTCTGTGCTTTTAAAATTGAACAGTTGTAGAAAAACTGAGCTTTTTTTATTACTGCTAGTGACAAATTCCATTACTGCACATAATAAATATTCACCAAGATTTACCATATAACTATATCTGAGAAGATGATTTTTTTTTTCCCCCAGGTTTAACCAGGTTGTAACAATACCGGTGTAACCAGGTTGTAACAATAGAAAGTGAAGTCCTGGCTCATTTTAAGTTAATATACGCTGTTTAATTGATATCCATGGTGTCAGGGTTTTATTTTTGCCCTAGTATAGAGCCACAATCCCATGCCAATCCAATTTCTAGAATGCCACGGACACAGCAGCAGCTTATGCTGTTTGGTTGTTGGGTACATATTGCCTGCCAAGAAAATCTCCAAAATAATTTGGCACTTTGATAGACACTTTCCTCAGGATTCATCCATCCTACCCGCAAAACACCAGACGGACACACCTTTGGATTATCCTGAGAAAATTACTTTAACCAAAATAAAAAAAAAAATATTTAAGGGAAGAAAAAAAAAATCCAACAAAAAAACCCCCACCCCAAAATTGCCTTTTAATATATGGTAAACCACCATCATATATGAGTTTTACAAGACAGAGGACAACTTGTTCTCCATAAAAATAAAAACATTGATATCATCTGACAAAAACGGTCAGCTTAGGAAAAGGACGGGGAGAGGAGAAGAAAACCAAACACTGGGTTTGTAAACCCAGTGGGGAAAGAAAAGTGAGGCTGATGCAGTCTTTCCTGCTCCTGCCGCCAGCAGAGGAGCGACGGCCCAAGCCCACAGCCGTGGCTTTGCGCACGCTGCTCCGGGGTACGAGAAGGGGACGCCAGCCCGTCACCGCCCGTGCTCGTTAGGGCCGTTATTTACTCCCCAGCACATTCCCAAGTTCCTGCCCTTTGATGTAGACCAGAGCCGCTTCTATAAGCAACTGCTTAAAGGGAGACAGAGCCAGTAAATAGCTGCCCTCGTCCCGCTCGGGCGCGGTTCGGGTTGGAAGAGAGTTACGGAATTCCCAGGAAGCCGCTTTTTACTGCCCACCCCAATCCCGTAACGCGGAGCGGGCTCCTTCCCGCTGCCTTTTTATAATGGAGAAGATGAGGTTTTCGGCAGAAGGAGCTGACGGTTCTAAAGCTATTTTTAATCTAGATATGTTGCTCTAAAGACAAGTAAATAAATAAAAAAATCACTTTTGTTTACCTCCATATTTTCACTGCAGGAATGATAATGAAAGATCCATGACTAAATTCGCTCTTTTCTAAAAGCACCGAGTTTATTGAAAGCGAGCGAGCTCCTTGCCTTGTGCTTTGCAGGAGAGCAATAAAGGGCTCATTTAAGTTTAAACTGGATGTAGAAGTCTTTAAAATTATTAATATTATTCTTCTTTATGAAGAGCAATTTTATCACCGCATTTTTATTCTGCTCTCAGGAGACATTACCTCAGGTGATTTTACATTCCTCAATTAGGTTGTTTTCAGTTCCCACACGCCGATGGCACAGGGCTGAATTACCTACTGCAGCCTGACTTTTATTCAATATTTCTACATCCCCTCAGCGGAACGCACTATGTAAAGAAGCCAGGATGGGGGTGAAAAATTTTGGCAGCTCACTCCATCAATCACTCTGGGGCCAGGCTGAGGGGGCAGTTTCCAGCAGAATGACTTTTGGATATGATGGGGGAGATAAAGAATGTTATTTTAGGCCCAGGAACTCCAGCGAGGGAGAACTCACCAGGAACGGGGGGTTGCCCACATGGAAGCCAGATGAGAGTGATTTAGCCAAAGCTTTCAGACTCCCAGTGACTTCCATTTAGCGCCGCCAGATGCAAAACTGGTTAATATCAGACAACACAGGGGCTGGTGATGCCTCCGCATTCGCTGTCTCCACCCTTCATGCTCGCTGTAGAGAGGGGATTTTAGCACCGGTAGACTTAAGAGTTAATATGGCCTCATTAATATTTATTGTAACACGGTAATGAGGAACGTCATTGTTCTAAGCACCTTCGGGACCGAGAAAGTCTCTGCCCCAACCTGCAGTTTAAGCATCTTCTTTTTCTATTACCTAATTACGTGGTGACAAAGGTATAGCATGCCCTTATCATCCTTTCAACTTCACGTGGACCTTGGCTCCCAGGGAAAGCACCAGTGCACACTCCAAAATTCTGATTCTGCCGTCTCTGACCCCGAAGCACCCCAGGGACTATCCAGGACAAGTGAACCAGATTTCCCTCATCTATATTTGAAGTCTGAGTTGAACTGAAAGGCAAAGTGAGAAAAGACATAATGCAGTTGTTTACTTAATACGTTCGAGCGGAGGAAGTTACTTTATCATGTCCTCGATGGTGACATTGAATTCCCCGGAGCTCCCACCACACGTGTGCCTTGCCTTTGCTCTGTGCGACTCGGATATAAGCTGGTTGTCGTTTGTAACGCACCCACTTATCTGGCACACACCAAAACGATCTTTGACTTTTTTTTTTTTTCTCCCATGGGTTTTGCTTTTGGCTCCTAACAGCATGACCTTGACGCAGTTCCAACGAACAAATTTAAATTACTAAATGGTATAAGTTTAAATGGATCTTTACTATAGCTATTGCAAGACTACAGTTCAGCATCTGCTGCCACTTCTTTTAGAAGGAGAATTGTAACATGGCTGTTTCAAACAGCGCTGAGCTTTGAAATACACTGAGATTCGTGTTGTTTATTTTATGCATATAGTTTAAATATTAAGGGATAGACAACAGGAATAATACTTAAAAAGGAATAAAATCAGAAAATCTATCTAATCAGAGCATTTGCACTCAAAACATAGAGATGCCACTAAAGAAAATTCAATAGGGTCTGGGTTGCTGCTTATTTTTACTTGAAAGGTGCACAGGTACTGGAGTTACGAGAAGTCCTATGATGCAGAGAGAAAAGCAGATATAACTGCTGAAAACTCAAATAACCCCATTTCCCCTTTTCCTGTCCTTTCCTGGGGTCAGATTCTGCAAGGTGCCTAGCAACCACTCTTTTGGACGACACGAACTCCCTCTTGTCAAGCCTTATTAAATAGCTCTGAATACAAAACATAACACACAGCAATTAATTGTTTAATGAACATGGCTATCAGTAGATATAGCATGAAAGCTTCATTAAGTGGCACCCTTATTTTTGCATATGTTTTAAAAGGAGGTGAGAAACACCAGTTGGCATTTGAGAATTGTGTTACTTCCAGATTTCTGTAGACTAGGCAAGAAATAGACCACAGGGAAACAAAAAGAGGAGGCAACAGCAAGAAAACGAGAAAAAAATATCCACAACATGGAAATCTTTATCACTTCCTACAGGTCCTCAATTCGCACACTTTCAGTTCACTACTATACGCTATATGAGTCTACACAACTCATACCACATACTATGTGACACTTCTTTTTGAAGATACTAAAAAAAAAAGCCGACAACCACGGCAAGGAAGAGAAACAGTAAATTAAGATATCCATTATCAAGGTTCTAACGCTTCTCTCTCTGGGTTTAAGAGGTTTTCCACAAAGGAGGTCAGCCCCTCTACTCCACCCTCAGGAGACCCCACCTGGAATACTGCCTCCAGCTCTGGGGCCCCCAACATGAGAAGCAAATGGACCTGTTGGAGCGGGGCCAGGGGAGGGCCATGAAGATGATCCGAGGGCTGGAGCCCCTCTGCTGTGAGGAGAAGCTGAGGCAGCTGGGGGTGGTCAGCCTGGAGAAGAGAAGGCTCTGGGGAGACCTTACAGCGACTTTCGAGTATCTAAAGGGGACCTACAAGAAAGCTGGAGAGGCTTTACAAGGGCTTGTAGGGATAGGACAAGGAGGAATGGCTTCAAACTGGAAGAGGGGAGATTTAGAGGAGATATTTAGAAGAAATTTTTCATTCTGAGGGTGGTGAGATACTGGCGCTGGTTGCCCCGAGAAGCTGTGGCTGCCCCATCCCTGGAGGGGTTCAAGGCCAGGTTGGATGGGGCTTGGAGCAACCTGGGCTGGGGGGAGGTGTCCCTGCCCAGGGCAGGGGGGTTGGGACTAGATGATCTTCAAGGTCCCTTCCAACCCAAACAATTCTATAATTCTATGAAATATTTAGAGTGACCCATAACAGGACTGCATTCGCTCAGTGACTACCAGGGCAATACTGCAGCACAAGGAGGCTAACAGCCCCAAAGGGGTACAGAGATGATAGAAGGACAGAGCGAGATGATGACCCAAGAACAAAGAGCTGTTTGGTGATCTCCCTGCAGACAGGATACAGGGGGACATTTGCAAGAAAGGAATTTTGGACTAATCACCTTGGCTAACATCTTGACCGTTCATGCCTTGCCTATTCAAAATTATCAACGTTGAGTTTTCACTCACAACCCCTTAATTCACATGAGCAAACTTCCATCTCAGGGGTGATCCCCCAGCTCTTGAGAAGTTCTCGCTCAGCACAAATGTTCACATGGTGGGATCCTAAGTTTCACCATCCACCACTTCAAACACAGGCTCCTCCGCACTCCCTTATCTGGACTCTGCCCTTTGGGGACCAAAGCGCCTCATCCCACGAAAACGAGCAGACTGATTCGCAGTAAGCGTCCCATAGCATGTTTAAACAATCTCCCCTCGTTCTCCAAGGAGCCGCTAAAAATAACCTCTTGAGATTGACACACGGGGAAATTATTTTGAACTGCAGCTGATGTGGAAAAATCAGTGTTTGAAATTGTGTCATTCAAGAGATTACGGCTATTTAGGTATTAGTTTTTACCAGCACAGAGGTACCTTAAAGTGAAAGGTGGGAAGATGATTGAAAAATAAACAAAGTTAGGTCCTATGGATTCAGAACAGCATGAAAAGGCGGGTTATTTAAATCTCTCTGTTTTGAAAGTTTCATCTTAAGGAATTTTTATACTTCTTTTGATTTCTGCTTGTCTGAGTATATAATGGTTGTCACCATCACAAATTACAATTTAAAGTGGACAGTGGCAGGAGACTGTACATATCATCATCTGAACGTTCCTGGTAGGGTAGACCTGAACTCCTGTAAGCTCTCCTGGTCTGCCTCTTCTTTTCTTTCCTTTCCCCTCCCCACCTTTTTCCTCCTCCTCAAAATTCTGATATTTTGAATCTATGATATTTATTTCAGCCCTGGACGAAAATAGTGAGACATGTTTTTTTGTATTTTCCTTTTTTTTTAAGCTTTGCTACAGTCAAAGAACCAACAGAAAATAGGGTTATTTGCTCCATTCCCCACCCTCTCTTTCCCATATCAAATTGCAGCGCTAACCTTATCTTTGGACTTGATATACGCCCCTTTCACAACAGATCATCCCGCACAACAGATTTACTAAGTATTTTTGAGCTGGTACTGGAATTTACATCCCTGATCATCATCTTGTGCCCAACCCCCTCCCACCTTTGCTAAATTTCCAGCATTATACTTTGTTTTGTTTTCTCCTATTTCGCTCTTTTAAATATAACATCCTTATGCAACTCCCTCCTTTGCAGTAGTCGCTTTTGGAAGGAGACGATTACCCTGAGAGATCACTGTTTCTTACGCTATTTGGTGTCTCTCCGTTTACTGGCATTCCGTCACCTGCCCTTGAATCTCCATCCTGCGCAGTACCGTTTGCTTTTTCAAAGAAGCTATGAACTCTCTGCTGTTGGGATTACCCGGATATTGTACAACAATTGATGCCATCGAGTCCTGGCCCAAAATCTTTATGCAACTTTGCCAAAAAAAAAAAGGCCTATGACTGACCAAGTTACAGTTTCAAGGGTATTCCCAAATCAATTTTGGATTTTGGAAAATGGTCCTCTGCATGGAGTTTTCAGGAATGTCTAGGTTCATTTTTAATCAAAAAAAAAAAAAAAACAACCCCAACAAAATAGGTGTCAACACAAAGAAATACTTTTAGTGCAAAATTCCTTCAATTCCCCACTGACCTAAAATGATCTCAACACCTTTTAAATCACTCCATTAGAAGAAAATAATGAAAAGTCTACCTTTCTGGTAGGAACGAGGCCAACTAAAGAGCAACCTGTCAGACATGCAATTCACCCTATCTGGTTGAAAATCACCCTCAAGACCACTAAAAATGAACCAATGGCAGTATAAAGATCCTACCTGAATCTACGCTATGATGAAGAACGGAAGATGTAGAAACAATTAGAAGCTAAAATGAAAGCAAGCCTGTGATTACTATAAATCAGTGTAGTTTCACCCAAATCCCATGCGCTTATCCATTCCCATATGTTTTTAGAGATAAAGTTTCTGCAAAGCACAATACCCACGTTTGGGTTTGTTGGTTTTTTTTTTGTCGCTGAGTATAGCTGCAAATAGGAAGCCAAACGCTGAGTTTCCTCCTTGCTCTTTGCAATAGCAAATTGCAATTTGCAAAAGGTTTTTGATAACATTTGGTGTTAATTGGACTTAAAAATGTTAATCTCCCAAATCGCTGTGATCTTAAAGACACATGTAAATTATCTCAGCATGTAAGAGAGCAAAAGCTCAGATTGCATTGAACTTCTCAGAATATAGGTTCTTTCAATGTACAGCTAAAAGATATCAGGGTGGTTTACTGTTCTTGATCTTTCTTGTGTGCAAATTAACAAAGCAAGCATCCACTATATTTAATGTACAGAGATAACATAGTTTTAGAGGTTGAAAACATAAAAATACATACTTTCTAACTAAAACTATAGCAAATGAAGTTTTGTTTTCAGCCCTGGAGAATGATCTCCTTCCATCACTTATCCACAAAAGGGTGGACCCTCCCTGGTGTAGAAGTTGCCCTCCTTGACGATATACTAGCCACACGAGTACTGTATAGACTTAACCACTAATACACCATAAACGTGACGTGGAGGAATCATCAGTGTCATAAGCATTTTTGGTTGATATTCCCAATAAGAAATGAGAATGACAAAGGTTTGTTCCATGGATTCTCCCCCATGAGGACCTAACCAAGCCTAACTCCAACCCAATTACCACAATTTCATTGCAGAAAAATAACGTGGCTTGTTTAGCTGTTTGTCCATTATAATAGGTATGAAAATGAGATCAGGGTTTTTTTTCATTTGCTTGAGACAGTAGCATGCTCTTCATTTTTTTGCTGATCTCTGCACAGGGTTCCATTCTAGCAGAACTTTATCAGTTTTACCTATTGCTCTCAGTCTGTCCGGTTTCATTTCACTAGCTCTTAATCAACTTCCCCTTTAAATATAACATTTACACCATCATTTGGGAGATCCTCATATATTTTCCCATAGTTTTCTACACTGTTTTTCACTTGCTATTTCACAACTGTGCTCAGATGTTGACATTTATTTTCCTGTACTTCACCGCAACCTTCCTTACCTTAGCTTCTTATTGCTGTTTCTAAATTCCATCTCCTCCTGTTTTGAAGCCAGCCTCAAAAAAGCACATCTTTCCAACAGACACTATTGCCTGGCTCTAAAGCTGCATATCCTAGGAGAAAAAAACAACCCTCGAACAAACAAACAAAAACCCCAAACAAACCCAACCACCCCGAAAAAGGATATGTTAAGAAATAGGTCGGTTTGGCATCAACCCAAGATGAGCCCAAACTGTAGCCTCTCCCATCTATCTACAGAAACTGCTGATTATTCTCCCCCCTCACAGAGCCGCCCAGATGCAGAGCTTGACTTTGCCGTGCTTATTGACACCGAATAATACTTGTCTTTTCATAGAGCCCTATCTATTTCTGCACAGTGCGACCGAGTTTACAGAACTGGTCCTTTGCTTTTAATCTTCGTGGGAAAGGCTCGCAAGGTTTGATCATCTCTAAACTGCTACGCGCACTCCAGGTAGTAGGACGGTAGAAGTAATAATGACTTTAGGTTTCAAGAGCTCATAAAAATGCGTTAAAGTTTCAAAATTAGAATCACAGAAACTGCAAAAAATTCAGAAATAACATACAATTCCTTCTAGCAAGAAAACTTTCTTAAATTTTAGTTTATAAGATAATATCTGAAAACATCATTAAGGTTTCTGCAGATTTCTGGATTAGATGTATTAATGCAGAGCTTGGCAGATAAGCAAGCCTAAAAATCCTTTGAGATTCAGAATATCAGACCTAGCTACAGTTTTCATAATGGATAAACTAAAAATATATTTTATGTTACAGATATATTTAAGATTAAACACAGTTAAAGTGAAATATATTTTTAAACGCGATAAGTTAAACTCACTTTTTAATGTGCAGATGTGCAGTTAACCACTGGAAGAATTCATCAAGAGCCATAACGGATCACTAGGAAAAAAAAAAAAAAGAGAGAATCAAAACCTGCACGGCTGAAATTGTGACCTCCAGCTCCAGTTCAGCACTTCTGCCACCCACAACGCTGTTCTGGCAGTTCGGCCTTCTTCTCTGGTCTTACACCTTCTTCAACTGCAGCATACCACACAGACAGACTGGGATGAAGGACAGACCTATTTATTTAGACTTTCTCACCTTACACCTGGTTGTTAAATTAAATCCAGATTAACTATCAATATTTTTACTACAAAGAAGATGATCTCAGTGTTACTTCAGGAATTTGATAAGAGTAAGGCCACAGTATCAGTCAGATTGCTGGATTCAACACACATTATTAATTTTGACACAATCAGCTACAGTTCAGATATATTGATCCTAGGACACTGTAAAATCCATATGAAGGCAGTACTATAACATTATGCAAATCATATGATACCATCTGTAGCAGAGGGCAAAGTAAAAAAAAAAAAAGACGACTTCACTTAACTGCGTCGCCCAGACTGCATATGGGGCACATGAAAAATCAAGCATATGCTGCACAGGCAGAGATATTTTTGTGACTATAGCCATTATAAGAAATAGTTTAAGAAAATAAAACTGGTGTTTTTAAGACCTTTGTATCAAAGACAACATGCCCGCATGCGGAAAATGAAGGAACCGGCTGCCTACTAATAAAAGCTTAAATTTTATCTGCTGAGAAAAAAACCCCAAACCCAGCAGCTATTAAAATGATGCAGTTCTTCAACTATCCCATAGGGCATGCGCAGATTTAATGTGGATACCTGACCTAATGTACTGTACAGTTATGCCAGGTTTAAATAAAGTTGCTTTCTCTCTTCGTGAGATGCTGTATGGGAAGAGCTAGAAAGGAACCCGGCACACAAATCAAGGGCTTCTGAGGATGTTATGGTAACCAGGAAAGAAAAGCGCCACTGATTTGACACAACATAAGAAACTCACTCTGTGCGTGCACTCACGTATATCAAAAACATCCACTACCTATTACACTCTAACAAGCCAAAAACCCGCTATGAAAATACTGGGTTTTATTTGATGGTGACAAAGGTTTGGCCGAAAGGATTAATCGATGTTTTCATGTCCTTGTGTGGCTGGCGGCCGCGGGTCAGTGCTGCGTGCACGACGGAAACATTCAACCACCAATCAGCCGTCTGAGGAACCAAATCCCAAACTGAAAACGCAAAGATGTGAAACCCATTCACAGGTTGTGTATTAAGCCCATGCCAAAGCACGGCAGCAGGCTTTAGAAAAAAAACCCCAGATTTCCATAAGCGTGTTCAACCATTACTTGAATAAACAATTATTCCAGTTGTGTGGGTCCACTTAATGTAAATGTACCTTCAAGAAGCCAGCTAAATATGTAATTGGTCTTTTGTACATACAATTACTGTGATGTGTACACTGAAGAAGCTCTCCTAAATACAGATAGTTAATAGAAATTATAGGAGCAAATATTGTGCACCAGGGTTTAAAAATGAGAATCCCATTTTAGAAATCCAAACGCCACTATGACTGCTCAGATACAAAGCGGGTTTACAACCACGACACTCAACTTTAAAAATGGAACTCACTCTACTATTTAAAATAAAGCAATAAACCGGCCTCGTACTCTATCAATATTTCTTGTTTTCATTTGCATTCTGCTCATTTGTGCAGCCCCATTTCATGTTGGCTTTTTTTCCACGCACATAGCCATGCTAATATCTTCAAGGATTTGTTTATAATAACCTTTAAATCCTTTCCTTGCCATTATGCTGCATAGCTGTTCCGTTGTATATACACTCCTTACTTTGGTCCATTGCCTACGCATCGATTATTTGACATTTGTCTATGTTAAACACTGAACAGTACTTTCCACTTACTGGTCCAGCCGTTTAAAAATACCCAAACCCATCTGAATAAAGTCGGTTGCTTTCCTCTTGGTTATTAGTTATACATTTAGTTTTGACAGCATGAGCAAAACATCAAAGTCGGTCACAGAGAATTTGGCACTCGTCAGAGGAGCGATGGCAAAACCAACCTCCTGCTTGAATACTACCATTTTCAGCAGTAACATTCACGAAATGATAATGCTGAAACTGCTGACTGGGTTCTCTAGGCTGACTTTAAAAGACATCTCGCGTTCTGTAAGAAGTGAGACCGAGAGGTATCAATATGAAGTAAGAGTACGAGAGCGCAGAGCATCAGCTACTCTGCACTAACTCTGTATGCGGCTCTTGTCCCGACGTACTTCAAAGCAGTGAGGAGCCAGATTTCCCCCTTCCGCTCTCTAAATGGCACGGGGGACTGCGTTTTTTTCAATAGTCGAGTCCATCTGCAATAATTAAAATATTACTAATCTCACAATTCCAGCAACGGGGAAAATAAAACAACAACACGCTGGTCTCTGGTTGTCCAGCACACCGTCTCTGAGAACACTGGAGCACGCTGGATTGACTGGTCCAAGGATAAAACTGGGGCTAATCTGTGTACCGCTTTGCATATAAATTGAGTAAATACCGAAATACTGCATCTGTGATGTCTGAACATGGTACCAAGGTCCAACAGCCTTTCGACCTCCCGTAGTTTTAATTTGCCAGTTGAAAACAGTCTCTTTCTAATCTTCCCGGGCTCTTCATAATCCTGAAAGTGATGTGAATAAAGCCTGGTCAGCTGTGTCTATTTTTTTTAAGTAATTGCTGCTATATTTCAGCCGCACCACCTTTTTAAACCAAGGAGGCAGTTAGCCAGGGTATAAGATATTAACTACAATTTAAAGACCAATCCAAACATCTCCCATCTATTTTCTCCCAGGCTTTCAGTATCGACTGCCTGAATCTCACCTTTCGGTGGTAAAGTCACTGGCTGCAGTATTTTTAAGAGTCTTCCTTCTCCGCTCCCGCTTCCAGCAATACTCCAGGCAAATGGAAGGACTACAAGAGAAACAAATTAAAGCCATCGTGAGATGCTCTGAACAATCTGAATTTCTGTGGTGGGCCCAGTTATTTGCTGCAGATAAAAGGCAACTTTTAGGAAGCAAGAGTGCTACCCTCAGGTTGTCCAGAATACCGCCCCCTTTTGCGACCTTCCCAGTTACTGGGCAAAACCACCCACGTTGCAGCCATAATGCCCCCAGACCTATTGCTTCATCCATTGGCATCATCTCACAATTCCAAGTTCCTTGTGTCTGTTGCCGATGCTACTTCAACATTACCCTGAATGTCACCAACTTACGATAGCCTTTTCGGTGTTTTTCCTTTCTACTGTATCTCTGTACTACTAACCCCTCTCTCTTCCACCTCAGCGAAGTAACCAGAACTGCGGCAGTTTTAATTCCTATTCTTTATCTGATTGAAAGGCAAAACCAAACAAATGCAGCTGTGCTTTTATCAATCTTTAGAGAACTGATTTTTCTCCTTGATAAAGATAAGAATATCTGTGAAAAAAAACCCACAGAGTAGGTAACACAGAAATTGTAATTCTAACAGATTAAAAACCTAACTTCTAAATATTGGCTTTGGGCTGGCAGCTTCTGTATGAGGCATAAGCCAACACAATTTCCAGTGAAGGTTACAGATAAACCTTTGGAAACTGAGAGTCAGGACTGCTGCTGGGAGCATCACCGTTTCGTCGCAGCACTGCTACTACAGGAGTTCATTTTGTGCAGTCTGTGTCACCTAAAATATTTCTAATGCAGACCTGAGATTTTTGAGGACTGAGCGAACAGACTAAAGCAGCTTAAAACCAAACCAAAACAAAACAAGCTTAAAAACATTAAAAAACTCTTTAAAGACAACAGTTCTCTGCCCTCCATAATTATTTCTTCATTTTCTTGTCTTCTCCACCCTTCTTCCTCTATAAATATTCAAGTCAAATGCTCACCTCTAAGAACTGCCTGTTCTAGGTAATGTGATCATGACAAAGCAATGCATTTGCCTTCGACTCAGTAACAGTGAAAAAAAATACAACAAAACTTAGGAATCACTGATCTTGGAAGACTGGCACTCAGCCCACTGTACCCAGCAGCATTAAGCTATTACAAATTTAGTCACTATGACAAAGATCCAGAAAAACAGAAAATAGATAAAGCGAGAGAATGAAAAGTAATGAGAGAATGCAGGTGGATCTGGCGCTCGTCCTTTGCCTTCTGCTGGTTTTATTGTTTTATTTCAGGATCTCGGCGGCTACTGCACTGTCCAGTGTGCCCACCTCCCCCCGTTTATAAAAAGGATAACTCATTTTATACTATTTTCCATTCTCGCTTTAGCTTTCTGAATGTTCACCACTGCCCCTTCGGCTCTCAGGAAATCTTTACCCAGCCATCCAGTGTCATCCGTACCATTTAGGTCCTTAATCTTTGGATTATGGGCTGACCACTCATTTGGAGCTTCACCACTCTACGCGCTGCGGTAATGCATGAATGGGGTTCGAAGTCGGACAACACAAAGGGGAAAGCTGACTAAATTCCACTCCGCCAGTGCAGAACGTCATTTCCAAAGCAAGAATCATTTGTATTTTATTTATATTGCCAGCCAGAATGTTTACTGGGAACAGAAGTAGGAGGAAGGAATATTTTGCCAGTGATACAGGAAAACAGCAATTTATATTTTACAGCTGATGAATATTCACCCCTAGAGGTTACATGACAGTTGGGTGAGTTTTCTTTTAGGAAAAAATAAAATCAAAAGACCATTCTGCAATTGCAAATATATTCCCACTGTGAATTGCATTCACCTTGTAATTCTCAAGAGAAAGCATTTCATTTTTTCAATTAATCTGACCTTTATCAAGAGCTAGCACAGGAGAAACTCTCACGGAACTAAGTACTTGGAGTCAGAGCGAGAAGCGTTGTAGATCTGTACGCAGTGTACTACACAAACTGGTGTTTAAAAGACATTACTGTTTACACCGTGGAACTGCTGCTTATCTGCGAGGGCACATGCAGCTCTTGACCAAACTGTTTGCCAGAATCTTTGTGCCCAAAAGCAAATGAGATGCCTTCAAATGCCAAGGAGAGGTGCTGAGGAAGCCCTCCCCGGTAGAACGCTCCTCAAAGTCCTGTCTTTGCAGGCAGGACACACTCCAGCCTCAGCACTGTTTTTTTTCTCCCCACTGGTAGGGCTCTGAATTACCAAAAGTCTGGCCAAGAGCAACGCCTGCCGGCACTCACGCACTGGAGCCCTGGCTGGGGAACCAGACTCCCAACCATTCGTGAAAAAACCCACGTTCACTCAAAAACCCTACCCGTGGCTCCATGGACAATAACAATCAGGAGTGAAAAAGGTAAGGGCTAAGTCTGAAGGCTGACCACTTTCACTAGCTAGAACGACACTCTCAACAGGATTGGAGGGTACTGGGCCAAGAGACGGGGAAATTAAAAGAAGCTCCTGTTCCAGTGCCTCACCACCCAGAGGGAAAAATTTCTTCCTAATACCTAATCTAAATCTCCCCTCTTCCGGTTTGAAACCATTCCCCCTCATCCCATCACTCCATGCCCTTGTCAAAAGTCCCTCCCCAGCTCTCCTGGAGCCCCTTCAGGCACTGGAAGGGGCTCTGAGGTCTCCCCTTTTTCGCCTTCTCTTCTCCAGGCTGAACCCCCCCACCTCTCCCAGCCTGTCCTCCCAGCAGAGGGGCTCCAGCCCTCCCAGCATCTCCGGGGCCTCCTCTGGCCCCGCTCCAACAGCTCCATGTCTTTCCTATGTTGGGGGCTCCAGAGCTGGACGCTGTACTCCAGGTGGGGTCTCACTGGAGCAGAGTAGAGGGGCAGAATCCCCTCCCTCGCCCTGCTGGCCACACTTCTTCTGATGCAGCCCAGGGTACGGTTGGCTTTCTGGGCTGTGATTGCACATTGCTGGCTCTTGTTGAGCTTCTCATCCACCAACACCCCCAGGTCCTTCTCCTCAGGGCTGCTCTCCAGCCATTCCCCGCCCAGCCTGGATTTGTGCTTGCGATTGCCCCGACCCAGCTGTAGGACCTTGCACTTGGCCTTGCTGAACTTCATAAGGTTGGCATGGGCCCTCCTCCTCCACGTTCTCCTTCTATTTGAAAGCCCTATTTTATTCCAAAAATGCCGTAAAGTCCTAATTGTGAATTTCACATAGTGTCACATTGGCAAAGATAAAAAGGTTGAGTTTAATTTGGCTGCTTTACTTTAGGGCTGTTTTCTTAACAAAAGGGCATATATTTCAGTTTCAGTCATTCTTTTCTGTTTTAGGAATATCAGCTTTCAGTACTAACTATTTTGGAAAATTATGAGAAGATCAAGTCTACTCACATGCATTGAGGGTGCATACTCTGTGGTAACAGATCTTCCTTCCTCTCATAGGCTGAAATTATCAATCTGAAAGCCAATTTAAAAAAGTGAAATTGGAGAATAAGAAATTTAGATTTTTTTTTTCCCTTCATTAATTCTTGACTGCAACCTGTGCAACTGATTGCAAAAAAGAGACTGCCTAGTAGAGGAGCGGAGATGCATTGGAATCAGGTGTCTGCATCTGTGAGAAAGCTATTAAGCAACAGGTCATGCTGCATGCTTCTTGTGAGTTTATTGCTTTCCATTCAATCTTACATTAAATTTACTTTACCATAAATTGAGACTACAGGATTCTGCAGGATCAACCCCCAACAGCAAATGTATAAAAGCATGTGCAAATGCTGTCAGTACCATAGTTGCCAAGTCTTTTTGGCTAGAAAGCCTAAATTGACTCATAAGTACTGCTATTCCCAGCCAAAAATAAGTGTGTATTGCCTTACATTTTCCTTTCCACATTTCTCATAGACATTTACATTTATATCAACACATAATGAGTAGAGGAAACACAAAGACACTTGAACAGAATTTTCTTTAGCTTGTCAAAAATGCCTTTTTCTCCCTTTTTCCTCACATTAACATTAATTGGAGCTGGGCAGAAATCCTCACATTAATAGAAATAAAAGTGCTAGTACATTAGATTTAATTAGCAGCTAAACTAAAGATCCTACACCCCACAAGCAATTTCCACCCAGGAAACATTTCGTCTGACAGCCAAACGCAGCCAGTTCTGACATGGTGCGGGGCAGCTCTTCCAGATGAAGAAGAATAAAGGGGAGAGGACACAAATTCAACCAGAGGGGCAAGATCAGGTAAGCAGGTCACACTAAGACTAACCAGGACAGCGGGGCAAACACTGCCCTCCTTACGAAAGCGGGCTTCCCTAGGAATAAAACCAAAACACTCATCCAAGATAATTGGAATCATGTTTACTGCACAGATTCATAAATCTGAACTGTAGAGCTGCATAGACGCTGTTCCTGGTAACATCATCATAAATCAAAAGACCAGTAACTTGAAAGTCTTTTATGCTTTTTAGAATAACCCAAAGACTTACTCACAGCATTTATTTTTTCCGGCCTCCTTTATTTTTCCCCTCTTGCAGAATATGTGTTGCCATCTATATTTAACAGCAAATGCAAAATACAGATAGTCTTCTAGATCAGAAAGGCTAAAGATTCTTCTTGTTCTTCTGTTCCCTTCAGCTCACTCCAGTACCTCCACCCCCTCCCTGGCTCCTGTTTTTCTCATCTCCATGCTGTTTCATTTACCCTCCCTTCCTCAGTCCCTGCAGTTCCCTCTTGTTCCTCTTTCTCGTCTTTCAGCTCCACCTCGTCTCATTCCAGCTCTTGTCTTCTGATCTCCTATTTTCAAAAATACCAGACGAGAAGGTACTAAAAAAAAAATCAAAAGCTCTTGGTAAAGCTGCTGTTCTCTGAAGTACTTAACTGGCCATTGTGCTACTTTTATTTTAAGATATTTTTTCAGGACAAATCCAAGCAGCTCTCCTTTTTCTTCTAATGTGAAGAGTTTTTAATGTAAAAACTGTCCAAGTTACGAAGTTATTACTTTTTTTTTAAAGACTATGGACGTTTGTAACTCTGCTGATGGAAGAAGATTGGCCAGTTCAAAATAACACAACTTTATCCGTGATTCATAACCTTTCCAGTTAAGTTATGTCCATTAATCACATCCTCTTTTTTTTTTTTTTTTTTTTTTATGTTATGGAACTACAGAGCTAATTTTGACTCGGGGTCAAAACTGAACAGGCTGATTTTCCCAGGTGACAGTTCAAGCCAGATCTCAGGCAGATCACTCTTTTCAACGCGGTTCTGGCTCATTGATGCACTTGGTTTGATTTAGCCTCCCATTCTAGCTCTTAATGAACGATCTCAGAATCACCTCTTTGGCTCTCTTGGAAAGAAAAGAGGACAAAGTATCCCATCATAAAGGATTTCAAATGGATTTACCGCTCTATAAGACATGTGCACGCCTGGTTTGGAAACGGCACATGCCAATTAAGGGAACTGGCCACTTCCACATACAAATGCCTGATTTGGGCATGCAGTCATGGTAACTCGGTAGCTACCTTACTTGGCTTATATTTCACCTAAAAGCGCATCTTTTAAAGCACGCCTGAGTATAAAGTTTTAACGATTCTTTTCTGATGGGGTTTAAAGATGTTTTTTTAAAGTGGTTGCTTCCAGGGACACATAAACAATTCTGTTCGTTGCCAGTGATTAACATCACACCAAGTCACTGTGATCTAAGAAAAACTTTATTTCCTATTGCTTTTTGAGTAGTAATGGACTTTGAGGTGGTCAAAGTAGTGCAAGGGGAGGGAGAACTGAAGTCAGGCTGAAAAAAATTAAAATATCCACAAGTATGGAGGAAAAAGCCTACCAGTCTGCTCTCCTTTTAGAGAGCTTGTGCACACCATAATGTATATCGTATATATCATAATTTAAAAAGGTACTAAACGGAAATAAGCAGCAAAACACGATTTTGGAGTATTTTTAAATGGACATGGAAGGTTTCTTAGATATATTGTACAGAATAAGGTTTTGGACTGTTTTTTCCTGGAGGGGGTGTGGGGAGAAAGTCTGTTCAGGAACATCTCCAGCTGTAGAGTTGGCACTATATACCGCAGCTCTTTGTGTACTGTCAGTTCGCTATGACAACTGATATCTTGGATGAGGATGAACTGCGTTTCCTCACTGACATTGTCAGACAGCAAGGACTTGAGTTTGCACAGACTTCTGCCACTATTTGAGACTGATAAGATTAAACCTGTTGTGATGTTGTTTTGATGGAGCTACTGTACAAGCGCATTGCCTTGTCTCCAGGGCAGGGCTGTGCGCTCCTGGGTACGATGGGGGAGGAGAAGAGGATGCGTTGTGGCACAGAGACGCTGTTTTTCTACAGCTGAACTGAGAAGCGTGGAAGAGCCAGGGATATTATGAATGCAATAATTTTTAATGCATGGCATTATAATCGCGTACCGTCCAGTAAAATCTCAATGTAGCTAGGGGAACGGGATAACCAGATAAAGAAAAGCACATGGAATACAAGACATATGTAAATTAGGATGTATATTAGCTTAAAAGAACACACGGCATGACAACATCCAAGCATAGCAAGAAAGGAAAGGTCCCGTTGACTGTGCACGGAGCAGAGATCCTCCAGCTCGTGCCAGCCTGGGCAGAGGAGTCAGATACCACCCCACCACAGGAATGGGCTTATCCTGTTTGTTTCGGGATACCCTGGGGGACCAGCTGGCTGCCTCCGCACCCCGTTAATCCACGGTCTTGATACTCAAGCGTTGACACTGCATATATATACATCACCGCGGCATATCGTATCATACTGAAAGCCCAGCAAGCAAACGGGGGAAGAAAGCACTAACGCTTCCTAAGCTCTGGTTAATCTTTCACTAAGAGTTGTGCTCGGCCGGTCTCAAAGAATCAGATCCAAAAGTTTGTGAAATTGCTAGAAGAACCCCGGAGAAGTCAGTAAGTCTGTGAATTAATTCATGATTATCTACACTGGGAAATGCAGAACAAGCTTCTTGGGACTGGTAGGATTGGGCCAATTCCTGTTGCTTTAAATCTTCTCGTTCCTTTTGCTATATTGTATGGTCTTTCCCTTACTTATCTTTTCCAAAATGGAAAGAAATACTGGACTGGAGGGGATTTCCTGAGTAAGCAAGCGTAATCTCCTGCCACCCGTGGGAACAATAACACAAACCTTTTTATTCCCATTTAGTTCTTAAGGACAGGGACTGGCCCTCCTTTCTCAGGAACACTTTGCAACTCAAAAATACACACAAATGACAAAAAAGCCAGAGCTGATTAAAAAAAAAAAAAAAAAGGAAGGAGATAAATAATGCAGATGGTCCAGGCTACACTCTGCAAACACGCTATGACCTATGTCACTCGCTTATAGATTACTTCAAATCTCTTCTCTCTGTCTTTGTGGCTAATGGCCTGGAATAAAAAAATCTCACGTTCAGGCATAAAGACAACAAGCAATCCTCCAGAGGAAATTAGTAGTCATGTCTGTAGCTTCTCCTCTGGACTTCCCCGTGTGAGTTCTGTAGGTTTTCTAGGCTTTTCTGCTGTCACAAGTGAACGCACTTGCGGCTGCCCGGGGAAGAGCTGCTGTGATGGGGTCCAGCGCTGTGGGAGCTCCTCCCGCCCAAGGGAAGGACGATCAGAGAGGCAGCGCCGTACGGCAGCTTCGGCTGCTGATCCACGGAAATAACCCATTCGAATGAGCAATACATAAGGCCGTCCGAAGCTCCCTTTGGCGCTTATTGAATAAATACATGACAATTAGATCAGCGGCATTACTGCAGACCTCATAGTCACTAAACCCAGGGCATTTCTAACAGGCTGGTTCAACCCCATCTCTCTAGAAGCCTATGCAAAGAACGGATAAAAACTGTTACTGCTATCGATATCGGAAATAGTGCTGCTTGTTCAGGCGGCTGTAGCTGAGATGTATGGGTTTGTTCCTACGTGCCTTACGTTTTTCTCCTGCTAACGATTTATGAAAGGGTTTTGTATGTAGGCATGAAACCACTCGCTATGACAGGAGATGTTCCAGATACGACTGCCCCAACTCAGGACCATCACAGTGTCGCTAACATTCCTCTATATGGTTTGCAGAAATCTTTTTCTGGTATTTATTTATTTATTAGCTCCCAGTAGTACATCAGTGCCTAAAAAAGTCAAATCTACACTAAATCTATACGGGTAGATTTTTTGCTTGACAAATGGTCTGCAGTTGTTAGAAAAACGTGTTGATTTTTAAAGAATTGAGAAATTGGCTGTGGCAAGCTGCGGTAAAAAATACAGTTCTCTCTGTGTTGATTTTTCAATATTTAGTGTGTATTCAGAATACATCCTCAATGCCACACTGTGCTCTATAGACGTGATATATGATTATACAGCTGTGACTAAGAAATGATGTATGAAATAAAAATCCCCAGACAACGCATTGGGAATACAGAGCCTGCGAGGTACCGCATGCGCCGGTACCTGCTGTTGGTTGCACTGGGAAATAAGAAGGGAGCCAGCGCATTTCAGGAAGGATCCAAACACCAACTATATTAAAAACCTTTCAGAATATACAGACGTCCTCTTTAATGTGCATTATGCATTGTAAGATAAGGCTGAACAAGAGAGTCGTTTGGGATCTGTGTCCAACCTGGGAAGGCAGGATGCTGAGTATCTATTCTAATCCCCTGGAAAGGGCTGAGAGCCGGTGGCTCGGTGCCAGCAGCGCTCCCGGGCCAAGCCCAGCCCCTCCATCCTGGACCATTTTGCCCATTTGCAGCCGTAATCAAATCAGAGTGACAATGCTCTACATACTTTTAGTATAAGCCCAAAACACAGAGCAAGAATAAATTAATTTCGCTGTGACTGCTGGCACGTTACTGCAAGTTTTCCAACTTAAGCTGTCAAAGAAAAAAAAAAAAAAAGGCAAAGATAAAACAATTCCTTGTCTCCCAGTCAGCATCTTCCCAAAGACTAAACTGAAGCCGGCATAGCCGAGCCTGCTCTTTAGGTATCAAAATAACAGCCTCAGCAGCCAGCATCCAACTTGTTTCTCCCAACCATAGGGAAGAAAATACCGAGCTTCTAAAATTTTTCACCAGGTTTTAGTTGGAGTAATCAGACGAGACATAATTGAAGCTGCCTATGCAAGTTTTGACTTCCTCGAAAAGTTCCCTAAAAGTTGCTCTTGACTTATATACCTTTTCCCGGGCTGTCGGGAAAGCCCTGCCCAGACCTGGTGACCACGCTGTTAAAGCTTCCCTGCCTTGGCGTTATCCCTGGGTTTCTTCTAACAAATGCAGCAGCAATTTCTGCCTTCAGCTTTGATTTATACATTTCCTTCTACCGAAGAAACTTCTACTTACTTCCGTAGGCTCACACCACCTGTGGAAATGGGGTGATATTCCCGTTTCTGCGAAACAAGCCCATCTTCCTGCCTCTGCCATCTCACAGACCACGAAGGTCAAAGCCTTATCCTTCCACCTGCCCGTGCACAGCACCCAGCACCCAGCACCGCCAGACCTGTACCAACAGCTCTGTGATGGCAACAGGCCCACCGGCAGCCCCGGGCGGGTCTTGCACAAGAGAGGTGACAAGTTGGGTTCAAGGTTGGTCAGGGATGTCCATGCGCAGGGCCAGAGGTGCCCTGGGCCAGCGAAGGGCTCGTAGTGACCCCAATAGCCACGATGCCACATCTCCTCCATGTCGGCAAAGGAAGAAAATACTAAAAATAAGCACCTCCTAACAAGAACAGACTTTAGTTGTTCTATTGGCGTTGTTTAGTGGGTGTGATTCTAAAGTATAAACAAACATAAAAGTTATTAAGCATATTTACTGTAGAGACAAGAAATTACTTTTGTCTGAGGGGGGCTGGAAGGGGACAAGCAAACCCACGGCGCTGCTGCACAATCTTTATACGCCGGTGGAAACATGGGTGGAAGTTCAGCAGTGATAAAAATACCGAACTTCATTAACAGCTGCTTTTGGGAGCGAAGAGCTTGTGTGTAATTGTTCACAAAGGCAGACAGCATCAGAGAGGACCCTAAAAAAGGATTCAATCAGGGGCCCGATCAGTGTGGGGACATTAAACCGGATTCTGTAATGCTCTGTTGTGCATTGAAGCCCACCACAGTCCTTCCCACGGACCTACGGGAAGAGCACTGTTCAGTGTGTGCTGCCTCTTCGGCCCCGGCTGCTGGCCGGCGACCCCGCGGGTCCCCCGGGATCAGGAATGCAGCCGCACTATTAGTGTTATTATCCTTTTAACAGAAGCTTCTTAGGATGCCGTTGATGCCGGGTGGTGGCCCAGCAGTGCGCAGCACGAGCTCCAGCCTGAGAGGGGACGTCGCAGTGCGAGCTCTGCCCTCCTGCCCACCCCACCACCGCCCCAGCACGGTCGCCCCCATCACACACTAGAAAAAAGCACACCGGGACTTCAAGAGACCACCGCAGGCTTGAGCAGGGTCAAACTTTTTGCCTGCAGACCAGCAGGGAAAAACAAAGCAATTTGAAAGCTTTTGTCTTTGGCTAATGGCGTTCTCCGAGCGCTTGCATAGCTCTGCAAACGGCCACGATTCTCAGCTTGCTTTCTCCATAAAAGATCCATTAGCTCAAAATCAGAGCAGACAACACTAATTCTGTGGTGCCATATGAAGGGAGTTTGGCTAACCTTTGTCCTTACGGAGAAACCTCGGGTCTCTCTATTCTTGTGCCTCAGTAGGTCTGAGTCCTCTTGGCTATTCTCTTTCAGTTTCTGTAAAAGGTTTATATCTTCTTTCTCTGAGCTCCACCTGAATTTCCCACATCCACTTCCTCTCACTGTAAAGCGCAGATCGTGCAGGGGCACTATGTGGAATACATTTCTAATTTTGCCTTCAGACGGATACTGCTAAGCTGATGAGAACTTCTTAGACACCGGCAGCTTCCACTGACGTCAACTGGAATTGCAAGTTTGCAGTCAATTTAGTCCACTACAACTAAAAGCACCCTTGGGCCACTGATCTCTAATCTCCTTCCTCCCTCACCATTTCCCTTCTCAAATTGCAGAGAGCATTCTGCATTTCGGGCACGCCACCTCCATACGGTAATGGGACTCGTACTACATATGCCAATTGGCAAAGCTTGTTTTTTAAACACTTGTCCGTTACAAATCGTGACATTATAATGATAAATTACAAATATTGGTAAAAGGATCGGCAAAAGACCAGTCATTGTTATTTAATTATTTTAATATCAATCAGAATTAGGCTTCCAAATTCTGATGAGTTATGGAATAATAGCCATTAGTTACTCCATTAGGAAGCTATTACTGCACGCCGCTGTTGCATTCTAATTCCCTAAAAGCTCTAATACAGTGTCTGTACGCGTGCAGATAGAGCAAGGGTATGTGAAAGAGCAGCACGGTAGTCAGAAGGAATACCAAATTAACATACAATGATGGGCATCGATGTTTACGGGCAGCAGCTTAGAAAGAATGTGAAAAATCAAAAATTGAAATTCTTACTTCAGTAGTATCAGGAGGTACATGACTGAAAAGTCCCAAATGAAACAATCCGTTAAAATGAAAAGAAAGATCAAATAATTTGTGCAGGAAACTTGACCTTGTAATTCCCAGAGAAAACTGCGCGTACCATATATAGACTACACAAGAAGCACAATGACATTCACAGTCCAGAAATTATACAGCAAATACGATGCCACTGAGATGAGAAGGAAAATGATAATTCACTAGGAGGTTTCAACAGAAATAGAATGATATATATATTTTAATGAAACTTCACGAAACAGCTTGGCACTAAGACCAAAACCTGCCATTCAGTGGAACGATAAAGAAATATAAAACAGAGAACTAATTCAAAATACGCACAGGGTTTGGGAAGGCGGCTTTGTGATGGGTGTGATGTATGAGTGTCAGCCTCAGAAAAGAAATACCAAAGTAGTAATGGGAGCCGAGGCTTAAGATTTCTCAGTATGTCCATTTTAGTTACAAAAGATTTTTATGCTTCATTTCAGTCATTATTTAAACATTGTTATTTCTGCAAACATGCCACACTGAGATAAGGTTTCATGCTGTACCACATCAAAATGCAGATTGGTGCAGAACGTCGGAAAGTGCCTTTATGGAGGTAACTGTTTATTAAGCCGTAGAGGAATTGAAATCGCAAATTCTTAAAAGAAAGGGAGGCAGAGGGAGAAGAGGGAAAGACATGTTACGTTCTCTTTAATCATGGGATTTGCACAACATCAGTACAGTTATGATCTAAATAAAGTTTCTAGAATCATCAGGATATTATAGTGTAGCTGCTTCATTTAATCTAATGGTTTCCATTTAGGTAATTTTCATGCATTTTAATGTATTTAATCATCACCTTCCCTTGGCTGATTTACTATATCTGAAACTATATTGTACTTTATCTGCAAGATTTGGGATTCCAGTCAACGATAGGCAGAGAAAGACCTAGAAAGTTTAGTAAAGCTACTATTTTGCATTTTAAATTCCCATTAATCATGCTATTTTACTAACGTAGAAAAGCCTGAATATCATTTCAACCTGTGGAAAAACAATACTCAAGAGACTCACAGCGAGTGAACTTGACCTAGATTTTGGATTATTTCACTCTAACAGAATCTGACAAAATTTCCGACCCTGACAGCCCACGACAATGAGCAGGAACCGCAACTCTCCATCCAACATCTGGCTAAGTGGACTGCCCGTCTCTGCAGCAGGCCAAAAAGCAGCCCGGTCTCTGAAGGCGCTTCGGCTGCCGTGGAGAGGGGAGAAGAAGGTTGGAGGTGCGAGAGGAACCAGCAGAAGGATTATCACGCCGCTGTTGGCACGCTGCCTCCGAGCTGCTGCTCCGCACAAACGCATCTCCACCATCGGAACGAGCAGCGCGGCCTCCGGGCTGGAAACACCTCAGCCAGGAGAAAACATTGTCCTCAGCAGAGATCCTCCTTCATCCCCCCGGGCATCACGGGATTCAGGACCGTCCTGACGCGGCAGAGAGTACCCCTGACCCGCGAAACACCAGTGAGCCGTCTTACCACGAGAATAGACAAAAGTGTTGTCTGAATGCACAAAGTGAGGGCACAGCGTCACACCAGACGTTTTAAAACTAATCAGAATGCAGAGCTGCTACGGCTGCATGTGCAAATGAGGTAATTAGGAATGCAAACGACTAATTACGTTCACCTGCTTGTGCAGTTACCCGCTTCTTGTTGGGCAGCTGAAATAATTGCGTGTGCAAATTAGACACGCAGCTGGATGCAGGCTTTACACTAGTAATTATGCACCCAAAGGTGGGGGTGAGGATTCGAAGGGGTTTTGAGTTATGCTTTTTTTTTATTATTATTATTTTGAAAATGCAGCCCTGGATGTGAATATGATGTCATTTCACAGGTACTTGAAAAAAAAGAAGTCACAGTAGCGCGGTAACCTGCAGGATACAAGGATGTGGTAGATACATATTTCACATATGCACTTTAGGAGAGGAAAATTTTTCTAAAATTATGAATGGGAAAAAGGGAGAAAACAACACCAAATTTTGAATGTCGGGATAGATTTAGCTAGTGGCAGAAAATGAGATTGTGAAATTCACACTATGAAACGTACGGTAATTATAAAACTCAGAATGTCCTTGAGAAGTTTTACAGCTCAACCGACTCTACTGTGGGACTATAGATCTGAATAACACACGGCTAAGGTGCCAACAGGTAGCTCAGGCTCAAACATACTTCATCAGGTCATTTAGGGGACCAAGAGTAAATGAAAACAAAAAGTTGTCTGTCATATGCGTAACATACGTATGGTCAAAGGTTTGCTGGTGTGGGTTTTTTGGGGGGGTCGGAGTGTTTGAGGTTAAAGTAAATGCAGGGTGTGCTTTTAGACTTGTAAAAAGGGCATCGGATTCAGCAGTAACCAAACCCATCGTTCAGCTTTGGGTTCAAAAAGAGAGTCCTTCTGGATGCTCTCCACTGCCTGTTCAGACACTGCAGTAGTTCCTGCAAATGCTTTTCTTTATTCTTAAACCCTTTGGGATTTACAGTTCTCATATGCCAATCTTTGGTTACATTAAGTCCAGCTAATCATTCAGCATGTGCGTGACACAAAGACCTACGGCACTCAAACCCAAAGACTCTTCAAGGCACATACGAAGTTCACGGTGAGGTTTTGATTATAACTGGAAATACGCAATCCGGATCATTTCTGGATTATCAGTAATGAAATACCTCCCTTGTTGAAACAGCAAAGATGTTTATGTTTTCTTTTAGTTCCTGATGATATCCACTCTCTGAAAACTGTAGCTACAGCACATTAATCATAGACTTATAGAGTGGTTTGGGTTGGAAGGGACCTTGAAGATCATCGAGTTCCAAGCCCCCTGACATAGGCAGGGACACCTCCCACCAGGCCAGGCTTTAATTGATTAAATCTTTTAATCTAATGTGTTTCAGAGAAGGAACTTAAAATAAATGGGGGGGAAAAAAAAAAAAAAGGATTAGATCTTTGTCCTCAGTCCAAAGCCTAGCATCAGCATATGGGTGACAACAGAAGTCAGAATCTCCTGCTGTCACCTCTAGCAGCCTCCCAACAGAAGAGTCAACTAGAAGGTACCACAGCGTACACCCCACAGATGCCTCAACCAACAGAGAAGGCGAGCAGGGGAGCGCAGGGACCTGCTGAGAAGGGGCCTTCATGGCAGACCGCCAATGGCCCAACACACCCTTGCACGGGCAGCAGCAGGGCCACCGGCCAGCCATGCCACAGCAACGTTCTCCACTCAGCAGCCTCAAATGCTGCCAACAGTCTTAGCAGCTTCTTTAAAATTAGTATCTTGTTTCTTGAGGAGAGCGCTGTATTAGATACACACATTTTAAAACAGGCTTGCAAGCGGGGATTTTGCTCAGCTCTGATGTCTGCTTCGTATTCTCGCTCACACAGGCACAGCCGCCACCGAGTCGCATCCATCTCCCTCGAAGAGAAGGGGTACGGCGTCAAACGGCCCCGGGGCCGGTGGTGCGGGGGTGTTTCACTCCAGCCTCTGCGCAAACAGAGCGCGGCTACAGACCCCTCGCGCTTGGTGGAGCACACGGAGAATGTACAATGCCAGTCGGAGACCAGTTACCAGCAGCTCACTTGTTTCAGAGATTGTCTCCAATGAAAATGTAATACCAGTACATGTTGCAAGGATGTTTTATTATTCCTTTCTTGTGAAGAAATTTTTATTTATGTATTCACTTTCAAAACTTAAAAAAACCCCAAACTAAATGAAATTGGTTTATCGTTATCTTCATTATAATACAACACAATATATTGGTAAGATAATGCTGGGTGATTATTCTTTGGTAAAAAAACTTATTGGTAAATTAGTTACAAGAACAACATTTTGGCTGAAAATTCTTTGGAAAATAATTCATAGAATCACAGAATGGTTTGGGTTGGAAGGGACCGTGAAG
>NW_009647688.1:220407-229822 GCF_000708025.1 Charadrius vociferus
TGCCAGCTCATGGTGAGCTTCTCATCCACCGACACCCCCAGGTCCTTCTCCTCAGGGCTGCCCTCAATCCATTCTCTGCTGTCAAGTCACTATCACTCAGAGAACTGGTTACACCGAAAAATTTGGTTTGTCACCAGAACAGATTTATTCTGAGTTTTTGAATTCCTAATAGGACTGCTTTTCATAATGATTAATGATAATTATCTTTTTAAAGTTTAATCATTCACCTGAGTATTTCCTATCTATTAGATACCACGTGTAAGTAAGAACACTTCTTGCAGTGAAGGTCTCCTGTCTCTCTTAACTGGCTGAAGCAAAGACACAGCAATTAATCTTGGAAACACTAAAAAATTTTTAAACCGCACTTGCAAGAGTTAAATGTAAACGAATGGACAAGATTCCTTCATACACCACATCCTACCAAATAACTATAGTTAGAGAATGAAAAGGAAAGGAACATTTTCCAACACAAAATCCAAAATAGGTCCCTGTATACGTCTGTAGGAAGATGGAGGAATCCACAACTCATCTACTTAGGAGAGGAATCTGTGCGAGCAGCTCATCCGCACGTTCACCACATTCCTGCACCCTCTTCTGTTGTGCTGATGCCCAAACTAACCTAAGAACTGTAGAAACAGGGAAAAGAGGAGTGTGTACTTGGAAGCTGGTCCTCCTGTATTCCCACTAAAACCATCCCTTCTGCTCACAGTGACAGCGAAACTGCCTTCAGTAAGGAACAACAACCAAACTTTCAAACTTAATTTATTGCTGGTTTAATTCATTGCATTCAGACATTCACCTCTTCCAGACAGACGTGACAGTGGGATTAGCACCAACGATACCAAGCCAGTTAGAGGTCATTTCGGACTACGGGATAGTATTTATTTCACACAGCGCAATGTATCTTTCTGGTTTTGCTATCCCCAAGCAGGGCTGTTCTGGTTGCAAAGGTATCTCAAAAATGTGCTCTACAGTCGTCCCCTCCTTTCCCAAGGACTATAATTTTGTGACACCACATTTTGCTGTAGGAAGTAGGGGTATGTTTTAACAGCGAAACAAGAGATGTATTCTCATGGAATAAACCACATTTTTAGTGTTTTTCTTTGCTCTCAGTCTTTGAAAGGCCTGGAGAACTACTTGATCTCTGCACTTCCCTGAGTTTTGCAGTAGTTTGGTTTTTTGTTTGTTTGTTGTTTGTTTTTCCTCCCCAAAACTGCACAAAAGCTGAACTAGAAGATGTCTAATTTAAGGCAAATAATTTTCAAAGACGGCACTCCTGTCCTTCCAGTGGTAACTCCCCGAGTGGCTGTTCAAGCGCAGCAACAGGAACACACACTCCTGCTTTTCCAAGATCAGTTCTAATATTCTTAATCAGACGTATGTCCTTATTTTAACTGTAATGTGCTGGACACACACTTCTCTTTTGCAGCCTGCATACTTCATACAAAATCATACTGAAATTGTTAATGGTATCGCATCAGAATTTGCACACCAAGTGATCCGGTGGGATCAGAGTATAAAAAGATGTGGTCAAAGTATTCAGACAAAGTGTTTATGCAAGTTAGCTGAGAATAAAGCTGAATGCTTAAGTTTAGGTCATCAAAAATGTACAGATGAGCTATTTAGTACTGGAATGCTTTAAAAATACCAATTACATCTGAAAGTGGAAAAAGATATTGCCTTAACAGAAAAATATCCTTCCTAACTAAAAGAGTTTAACAGATTAGATGCACTGGGGCATTCTACTTTTTTGAAAATTGGGCTAATCTTCAGCGTCACTCGTTTCTCAAATAAAAAAAACTCTTTCAGAATGGTAAAGTGTTTTAATTTTACTCTTAAACTGACTGATGAATGCCAGAAAAGCAAGTCAGAGAGAGGTGTGAGATTGCCTGAGTATATCTCAGGGGGAAAAAAAAAAAAAAGAAAAAGGAACTGTTATTATTTTTTGCAGTACAATATGAGTACATCTGTGAGACTTGCAGAAGGGATAAGCACCCACAATTGTAACTACTAAACTAAACTGAAGCACGCTTAGTTTAATCTAAAATTTAATAGCAAGAACACGGTCATGTTTTGGAGCACACTTTGAGTTGGATACAAATTAATTTAAAAGACAGCAAGATCAGAGTATTTCCTTTGGAAATATTTTCAATAAGGAGAACAGAGGGATTACATTCCATTCCTTACTCTTAGAAAATGTTAACAGGTAGGTGAGATGATTTAACAAATACTGTTTTAATGAGACATCACTTTAACGCTTGCTGCTGCTAAGGTCATATATGTTCTGTGTGTCTACTGCTCGGATGTCTCACCCAACAAGATTCCTTATCTTTAATGAAGCGGCTACATGAAACTGTCATTTTTTTCTTTCATAATTGTTCTCAACCATGGAAGACCCAAGGTACCTAATGATCTCCACTTAGCATTTTTTGGAAGCAAAGAAAAACTGCTAGACTATACAGTAAACTTCATCCTCAAGTATGTTAATGTAAACCAAGGGGGAAAAAAAACCCAACAAACCAACCCCTAAGAGAGATTCTGAATTGCATTAATTCAGTCAAGATAAAGAAATATGGTCACGCTACTGAACCAAGAAATGACATACCTTCATCTCGCTCTGCATCACAGGTGAACCAAAGAAACACCAAGAGCAGGAAGAATTCAGCCCTGTCTGATTTACCATCTCAGCAGTCTCACGTTTCCCGCCGTCAGCAGCTACGCCGGAGGGTTTCCGCACAGGCAGAGCAACAAGTGTGGGCCCTCTACAACGGAGAGGATGACACTGAGGTTCTGGCAAACTCAGATGAACAATAGCGGCCTGGGAAAAAGTATCTCCTTGACCTTAGTACAGTTTGGATCAGGTCCAGGTAGGGTAAAGAAAGGAAGAACGGCACAGCCAATGGCACAATAAATTCATCACAAATTCCTGTCAGAGAATGAATCGTTCTAATTGCTAAGCAAAAATAAGAAAGTTTGCTGTCTTTCCACTTCTTTAGTATGAAAAAGTCTGAGGACAGCTCTCAAAGGCTCTAAGAAAGTCCTCACTACTCAAGATTTCGGAGTCTTGCAGTAAGGAACATCACAGTAGAAACCGCCTTGCAGTGAGGAAGTGCTAACCACCCAACCATATGCTAGGTTTGCTCTTTTCTATTTCTTCCTCTCTCAAATATTACTTTTAAAAGATGATGCATATAGCATCTTTTCAAAGTTCAGTGACTGTCCAGACGTTCTGTTAAATATCTTTCTCAAAATTGTTCTAGAAATCCCTTTGTCATATCAATTCGTGTTCAAAAACACCTTTCCCATATCCTAACTGAGTAATTGAAAGCATCCCTTCAAGCTTCACTTTTTAGAAATACACACTCGGCTTTAGCTTTTTCCCACACCCTTCCCAGGAACTGACTCTTTATGACAAGCAGGAGTTTCCTTTTACTGAAGATCATTTGTCAGAACACAATGATACTCTGCAAAACAGGTAACAAAAGTGACGAATTAAACCAAAAAAAAGATAATCTATCATCCAAACTTAAGAAAGAGAAAAGAAAAAGTAGCACAAATCAGTTCAGTGCTACTTTATTTGAAGGGGCTGAACTACGCTCTTATATGAGACACTGGGTGCCGCCTTACCCCTTTCCGCACCGGTCCCCTAACATACTGTGCCCTTCAAGGGTCTATTAAGGATATACAGACATAAATAAGCATCTTCAGAGACTCACAGAAACTGGCAATGGTACAATTCTGCTATATTATTATTAATTGACGAGGGCTCGGGCCATCTTGCCCAAAGCCGCACTGTTGTACAGTATTATCACACAGACAGTTCCAAAAGGGCTCTTTAATCTCATTTTCTTGAGAGGCGAAGGCACAGGTTACTGTACTACACTGCTGAAAGTACTACTACCACCTTTTTTGACAACCCAGACTGGTTCTGCCACTGCTTCATCCCATTCCCATTTAACTTCTCCAAAGCCCTAATTAGTCCTAAGCCTAACCTGATTTTATTATTATAGCTTCGTTTCTTCATATTGATCTCACTTTTCTACATTCCTTCCTATTCAGCAAAGAGGAGCACACCGGCATGTATTCTTTTGAGTCTATATATAAGATACAGGTTATACACAGACAGGCATATAGACATAGACATTTTGGAAAGCAGCCTGTCCCCTTAACGAGCGCAACTGCTGAGCATTTGGACTAAATACGATGTAGACCTGAGTGATCTCAGAGCGCTGCAGTTAAAACAGTTTTTACCAGGACGAAGCATATGCGCTCAGTACATATCTGGCTTAAATAACCCTGTAGCTGTTGAAAGACTACTCACGAGAGAGCATCAGAACGGCTCTCGCCAGGCGGCATGGGCTGTGAGAAGGCTGGAGTAGTTAGCCCTACGCTCATGTGAAATCAATTAATTTACAGCTACAAACAGATCAGTCACAGACTTCTTGTATTGCATTGCACTGGAAATTTACCTTCCTGCAGTGGTGCTTTGCTGAAAAATGACATATTCTTGTAGAATACTAGTTAAAGTTGTCACTGCAGTCTATCGCTTTGCTTTTCACAACAACCCTTGATCAAGGGAAGCCCTAAACCAACCACGCCGTGCCTCTACAGGCTTAAGCATCGTCCTGGAGCCTCTCCTTGTAACCCCGACGTTGCTGTGTCTTAAACGAGCAGCTCCATGGAAATCATTCCTGTCAGTGCTGGAGCACCAGTGGGCTCACTGATTGCACCGTTGCGCTCCCCTCTGTTCTGCTCTTCATTAGTACGGGACCAATCACAAAACAAATAAAGCCTTTACAACAAACGTCTTAAACCACCAAGAAGTCTGTCTGTCTTCTGGGTAATTCAAGTTGCAACAGCGAATGCGCAGACACGTTAACAGGCGGACTCCAGGCTTCCACACACCAGGACGATTGAAACATCTTACAACTAATTAGCAAGTCAAATTACTTTTCTGCAATGTGACCTAATAATGCAATCTGTCAAGACAGCAATATGTGCCATCCCAGTCTTTGGCCCAAAATCAAAGTTGGTAAGACCACTGCCACATATCATCGAGCATCTTATGTTGTTCTTCTCACTCTTCCCTTCTTTGTCTAAACTAACATGCCAACGGATATGAAAAGTGTTTAAACATTGTCACAGAACAAAATTCTGGCTAACATTTAATTAAAATTACGTTTATCATAGCTTATCACCAAGGTGCGCAGTGCCTTTAAAATACCACGATTACTGTGCTGGATGAATTAATCTCAGCTTTTTAGTGTAATCGTAAGTCTATAGCATGCGCGACGCCAAGATAAAAGCACTGTACAAGCCAAAGATACATCATCTGAATGAGAATAAGCAATACCCCAAGCTGAAAAATCTGTAGCGACGTTCCCAGATGCAAGTTAGAATAACGACAAGGATGGAATGAAAGAAAGGGAAAACTAATCTTAAATCTGGGTCAGGAGTTTTTGGGTTTGTTTTTATCTTTTTAAACACACGATTCCTTTTAAATAGGATATCTAATTTCCAGTATTGAAAGCTGCCCTCAGAAACCGAGAGGAATAACTGAACAGATTGATGAAGAGTATTGAAAATACTCAAAGCAATCCCAAGAGTCTGCTAGACATCCAATAGTTTGTGGTACTGCAATAAGCATCCATTAACATAACAAAGTACATGTGCACATTGATCCTCTCTAATTTTCAGAGAGGCATCGTCTTTGAATTGCAGTTCAGAATACTTTGAACTCTACATATTCTTTGTTATTTCCGAATATTAACCATCTCTGTTTTTAAAATATAGCAAACCAGTTCCTAAATATAAATGAACAGTACATTCAGACTCTCAGTCTTAACAAAATACTCATCCAAAATTATCACACTGTCAGATCTGCAGAAACATCAATAGCATAAATGATAAACCTAATGCTATTCCACAGTTCGTTTGCTCTACTAACATTTATTTTTCT
Source organism: Charadrius vociferus (assembly GCF_000708025.1). Taxonomy (NCBI): domain Eukaryota; kingdom Metazoa; phylum Chordata; class Aves; order Charadriiformes; family Charadriidae; genus Charadrius; species Charadrius vociferus. The sequence continues at coordinate 226,367 of NW_009647688.1, forward strand.
TTTCCTTTCTGAAGAAGATACCAGAATTTTCATCAAAAGGTGTAGCAGATTTACTCCACAGTAATAATATTCTTGGTATACACCTCCCAAATATTTTTTAATAACTTAGTGTGACTTATAAGAAATGTATTGAATTCCCCATAAAAGAGCCATATTTACGAATCTGTTTTCAATACAGAGTATAAAGGGATTTGTCAAGAAACAGTTGCAGTATCAGTGGTGCAGAAAATCTGCAGTGCTGTTTGCTGAGCTCGTTCTATGACCAAGGATACAGCTCTCATTTTTCCACCACATCGACTATGACCATCTCAAACTTTCTCTCCTTGCTCCCTCTTCAGCACACGACTGTGGGGTTTTTCCCCCCGTTGGTTACCATTGCCGTTACTGTTTTAACCAGAAAAAAAGTGAGAACCGGGTACGTGAGCTTTGTAACCTATTTAACCAATCTTACAGCTGCCCAATCAGAACATAAGTGCTAAAGGGTTTTTCGAAAGTCTATGTGAAGTATAGAGCCAGATTAGACCATCTGATAGAGATTTAGATCATAGTATACAGCTAGCATCTGTGTTTCAATCTGCAAAACACTAATGGAAAAAATTCGACATATTTCATTGTAGAATCCCCTGAACCAACCAGAAGATCCAGCTAAATAAAGATTTAAATCCACTCAGTGCATTCACAGCATACTGATGTCATACACATTTGAAAGGGGATCGGCAGGAAAAAAATATTATATTGAACTTTTAAAATCTAGGAGCCTGTTAATTCATCTCTAGAATAAATCTGGGCTCCAGTTCACCATACCCATATGTTAACCAATATTTTGAGTATTACTGACAGGTCTTGAAACAAATCTGCTCTCCGCAAACAAGTAAAACTGATTACTGTTTGTACCAGCACAAACAGCACCGCATTCCTTTATTAGCTGAGTGGAGCAATATTCCTTCAGAGCCTGTTTGCAATTGTCTCGTGGAACTGAACCTCCTCCTCTCCATACAAACACCGACACAGGCAGCCACCACCGCTGCCGTCGCCCCTCTGCCGCGCACGCAGCCCGCCTTTATTGCCCTCCTCACCAAAGATACCTTGACACACAATATACCTTTTTATTCAAATCTGGATAATCGAACAACCCGTGGTACGACGCTGGGTGAAAAATACGCACAAGCCATCCTCAGCGTTGCTCTGACAAAAGCGCTGTTGTTGGTTTCTATTTGTGCTCATTAATTCAATGTTGAATTGCTTTGTGTGTTAACCACTCACAGCCAGTCCAACCTTTTGAAAAGAGCCGAAACTTTGATCCCATCTAATGGGTGATCGTATTGCATTCTGCAGGGCAGTGGAGAAAAACTTAGGAAAACTGTACAAAAGCCATTTAGGTACCAGAATGGTAGTCCATCTGAGGTAGAAGGAACAATTTGGTTTCTTTCCAGGGAAGCTGACTCTGGTTTTCCAAGCTTTAGCCTGAGAACACTAGAACAAAGGAGGCAAGAAAGTCATGACTAAGAAAAAATAAACAGGGAAGGACTGAAAGTTAATTTGTCAGTGTGGGTGAGCGAGGAGCCGCACGTAGAAATCCAGAGAAGAACACCAGAGATTGCAACAGAGACAGCAAAAGAGGGAGGGTAATACCAAAGGTAATAACAGATTGTGGAATAAAGACAAATGTCTTGAGGGCTTGAAACAATAAAGTAATTCTTGAAGACATTTTATAATGCTACAAAACTTAACATAAGGAAAAATACAGAAGCTGTAAAAGCAAGAGAAATTGTAACAGAGAGGATAAAGATGAGACAACATAAAGATCAAAGAACATGATACTTCAAGCAATAGACAGCAATGTCAAAGAATTTCCAAGCTCTGAATAAGTAAGAAAAAAAGTTAAAGCTTGTCTGAGAACTGACCTGTGCCCCTCCGAACGCTACTAACTATTTTTCTTTGGATGAGTTTACAACTATAGGACACTGGATTGCCAGACAACTCTTACGGTTGCCTACAATTTTAAGGTATGAGCGGCTGAAGCCACCCGGAAAGCCTCCTGCAATGTACGGCTCCAGCAGGATGCAGTGTGTCTCAGGTGCGTCAAGGCAATAAACCAGTCAGCCCTAAGTGTGCGACTTCGACACTTACACCACTCCACTATGTGAAACAAAGCATCTCAAAACGGACTCGCAGGGGATTCCTTCAAAAATCACACTTCTGGTCTGAGCTACAATACCGATGCCGGCACAGCTTGCAATGGTTGCACTCATGAGTTGTAGGACCATTGAAGAGGCAAAGTCCATTATATTCAGCCCAGTCCATTGCCTATTTTTGCCTCTATGCACATCCTCTTATTTAGCACAGTACAAAGACACATGGACTTACAAAATATACCATTTTAGCTGATTATGTTAATTCATAACTCAGATTATTTTTTTTAGAAATGGCAAAACTTGACAACAAACAGGACTCAGACAGTGACAGCTGTAAATCTACTCAGTCAATCAAATGAGAACTGCTCCCTTAAAGATTTTCTGTGACACCATCTTTCAGAAAGGAGACCGTGTTATCAGTCCTCCAAAAGGTTATCAGGATCTTAATTTCTTCTTTAGTTTTACAAAAGAGAACACCTTCACACAGAAAGAGGAAGGGGCCAGATGAAGTGCCCTGGCATTAAGATAAAATCCGTTTGCACAATAACTGCCTCAGAGTACGTGCTTCTGAGAGAATATTTTATTGAACAGTATCCCAGTCTACTGGACGAACGCTGCCGCCTTCAAGAGTTACAAAACAAAAGGTTAAAGAAGCGAATCAGTCTATGCCCAGTAGTTCTCAAACAGTGAGGAAGATGTCTTATTATACACTTGGGCTAAACTTCTGCAAGAAAATCCCTTGTATTTATCCAGTATCTACATGATCAGCAAGTTTGCTGATGACACCAAGCTGTGCGGCAAGGGGAGGGATGCTGTCCAGAGGGACCTGGACAGGCTGGAGAGGTGGGCCCAAGCCAACCTTATGAAGTTCAGCAAGGCCAAGTGCAAGGTCCTACAGCTGGGTTGGGGCAATCTCAAGCACAAATCCAGGCTGGGCGGGGAATGGCTGGAGAGCAGCCCTGGGGAGAAGGACCTGGGGGTGTTGGTGGATGAGAAGCTCAACATGAGCCAGAAATGTGTGCTGGCAGCCCAGAAAGCCAACCGTACCCTGGGCTGCATCAAAAGAAGTGTGGCCAGCAGGTCAAAGGAGGGAATTCTGCCCCTCTACTTCGCTCTGGTGAGACCCCACCTGGAATACTGCATCCAGCTCTGGAGTCCTCAACATAGGAAAGACATGGACCTGTTGGAGCGGGTCCACAGGAGGGCCACAAAGATGATCTGAGGGCTGGAGCCCCTCTCCTATGAAGAAAGGCTGAGAGAGTTGGGGTTGTTCAGCCTGGAGAAAAGAAGGCTCCGGGGAGACCTGAGAGCCCCTTCCAGT
>NW_009647688.1:229865-244318 GCF_000708025.1 Charadrius vociferus
CCCTGGCGGAGGTTGCCCCGAGAAGCTGTGGCTGCCCCATCCCTGGAGGTGTTCAAGGCAAGGCTGGACGGGGCTTGGAGTAACCTGGGCTGGTGGGAGGTGTCCCTGCCCAGGGCAGGGGGGTGGAACAAGGTGATCTTTAAGGTCTCTTCCCACCTAAACCATTCTATGATATGATGCTATGCATAAGTCAACAACAAATCTTGTGATGGTCTAGTGAACTGTGCAGCTTCTTTCCTCCTAGGTTTATATCGCAGGCTAAGTGCAAACACATTGCACCTAAAAATGTCACGGCTATTACTATATGTAATACATATATCTGAAAAAAAGTCATCTTGATCTAGATCCTCATTTTCTGATATGAAAAACATGCTTTATTTTGAATTTCACACATTCATCAGAAAAGCATCACTAGGCAACACAGAGAACAATACCTTTCCTGCAGAAATTCAAGTGAGTCTGTTTTAAACAAACACTCTGGAAAGGACCCTCTAAAGTGCTGGAGACACGTAGTACCTCAGACCTCCTTTTCTCCTTTCACATGTCTCCCTTTGTACATCTGTCAAAGTTCTACAAGTTTACCTTCCTGTAAGAACGCTTTTGACAAGACTTAAAACTATACTGCAGTCCAAAAAAAAGAAAAGAAAAAAAAAAAGGGGTGTTCCTTTTCTCCCATACACCAAAAAGATGAGCAGGAATCTCCGTCTATCTTTCAGATATGCATCCAGAACCATTAAGTTATCTGTTGGACATAGGAGGAACATTGGGATCAGCCTTCGAGATACCACATGATCTTGCCCATATATGATGCCAGTGCTGGGCTGATGATTAATCACACCTGAGTTAGGCTCAATTTCCCTTAAAAGGCAAGCCAAAGACTTTATCAGTTTTAATAATGTTCACAGACACTTTGGACTGGTATAACAAAGCTGCTGTATCTCTGGTACGCGACCTAAATCTGAATGGCTTTCTCTGGAAGAAAGGCACTGAGGCCACACGCTGGGCTTATCATAACTGTAGTTTAAAAATACGTGAAGATGGCAAAAAGTCTCGAAACTTCAATATATTGGAGAAATCTTTGTTTTAATATGGGAAATCCATACTGTTTATGCCACGCTGCATAATTTTGCAAGTTAAAATTTGTAGTTATCATTATACTTTGATCTTTAGAAGAACTGGTACTGTTCCATTATAATTTAATTTTTCCTTGCCTTATCTACTGAAGATATAAGAGATAATTATTTGATTACATACACAGAAGCACCCATGCGAAACTGTCACAGATAAAGATATCTTGTAAGTTAAAAGGCAGGAAAAACTACTGACATGTACTGGGCAGACTTGTTAGCATGGATTTAAAAAAAAAGAGGGTGGGGGCGAGGGGGGGAAAACAATACTGATCTTTAGCCACAGCTCTGAAACTTTATTTTATAGGAAATTACTTGGAGGGTCAAGTATATTCAGCTGATATCTTTGTAAAGTCTTGTGCTGCAGAGAACCACATTTCTATTCGTATAAAAACTGTTTTTGATTAGTAAGACTCAGGACACAGAGCAAGGCGCTATGGTTGTGCTATCAGTGGATTTCACTTGCAGTTGTGTAGAAGATTTGGGGACCAATCTGATATGTTTCATCTTCTCCTTCAGCATCTCTTCCCAGAGCTTCTATAAACCCAGCCTTCTCGGGAAGAGGAGACACATGTGCTCCACCAACAGTGGTGGGCCCGAGGTCACTTCTCTTTGTTGTCCCCACTGCCAGGCTGTTCAGTGACTGCTCATATTTTACAATCCACAAACTCAACATTCTGGAATGTCTTGAAAACCACATTAATTAGGTTGCGCTCAGCTGATCTTTTGTTTCAAAACCATATTTGGAAATATTCCTCCAAACAACAGTAATTCAAAACACTTGAGGCGCACAGGTTTTGACTACAAATCTTTGTGTCTGAGCTTCTGGCCTTCTCCCTCTCGCCAGGGTGGACTCTGAAACCCTTTTTTGTTCAAATGCACCAAAATCAATATTTTGTTGCAAAAGTTTACAGCAGTTCTCATAAAAGGTCAAACTTTTTTTTTTATTATTTATTTAATTATTATCTATGGCTACTGGTATAAGTACTTGATGAGAAACTGACTTTGTATTAGAAAAAACCCACCCTATTCACCAGATAATATAAAATTCAATGGGCAGAGGTTTATCAGAATCTTGCCTTCCCGGAGAAGCCGTTGTACTACCGACTTGATGGAGAGCAATGCCATCACAGTGGCAGTGATTCATTTTAAATGTCACCGCTTTGAAATGCCATCAGCTGAGAGAGCCTCTGGACAGACTCTCCGCTGGTGTAAATCAGCTTAGCTTGGTTGACTTCAGTAGAGCTACAGTCGTCTAAACCAATTGAAAATCCAGTCCTTTGTGCTGAGCCTTCATTCTCAACAGGGGAAAAAAAAAAAAGAGCCAGCACTGCACAGCCCAGTAAGTTTTTTGCAGATTCTCGCACTACTTATTATCTATGAGTGCGGTTCGACCGCTGTTAGCAACAATGAGAGCGGCAGCACAAACCAGAGTCACGGCGCTCCTGCGCCACGTTAAAAGCCCCACTCAAAGAGGAGTCTGATGGCACAGCAGCGAAATCCCTCTGGCTGGCACAGACTGCAGCGATTGCGAACGCCGGCGCGTCTCCAGTCATCGCTAATAACAAGTAAAAACCTGCTGGAGTAGACAGGGCCAAAAGGGGCCTTTAATCAGGACTGCGGTCAGGTCTGTATCACCGGGGGCTCCCACGGTACCCAACGCTGTAAAAGATAACGTGATGAATTTTTGATGTGAGCAGTACTGGAGAAGTGGAAGGAGCATTGAGAACCTTCCCTGGAGCTGCTGGGTCCTCCCGCCGTCCCCCGACACAGCCTTCATTCTGAATACCGCCAAACCATTCCACCCGGTAACCAGCGGACTTTTCACCGACAGATATTTTCAGCTCAAGGAGATTTAAGTAAGTCCAGCAGAAAAAACAGATTCATTCCCACCTCAAAATGGCATTAAGTAATTGTAACCTGCAAACCAAGAACAACCAAAGCAGAAAACAAAATTAAGGTTGGCTCCGACACTAACAATAATATTTTGACAGCCTCCCTTCTAGCATTTAAGCCTCGTGATTCAAAACTTCACTCATCCTATGGAATTCTATTTTGGGCTTTGTTATCTGTACACAGAGAAAACTCCAAAAGACTGCTACGATATTCCTATCAATTATGGTTCATATTTATTTGTTTTATTCCTTTATTCATCTTTATGTAAATAATGTTACCATTGAAAGGCGCTTTCTATGTAAACAAAAAAAGTAAGGAGGGATCTAATTCCAGAAAATCCTACCAGGTAGCGCTACACTTTTAAATGCAAAAGTGACTAGAATTTGTCACAACATCCCCTTTTTGGCAAAATTCCAAAACGTTTTCCAGACGATTGTCTTATATTCAGTCACTAACAAGCATGTTTAAAATGATATAAAACGGGGTGTTTGGACCCTTAACCCTGCATGAAGGTCCCTGTTTAGATAACGGAATGGTATCAGTGTTGAACTTCACAATGGATACAGAAATTAAAGTTCCCAATTATACCAAGTTCACGTACTACGTTGCTTTTCAAACAGAACCAATACATGGCTTACACCGTATCGCACTGACGATAGCCATAGGATTTAGCTTAGCTTTTCAGCCCCCCCCAAACCTCTATTCTCCAAAAGAGAGAGAGAAGGGGGAATGCCTTTCCAGACCTTGTCATGTCAACCTTCCTCGCAGAGGCAGAACTAGTCCCGTCTGCTCTGCTTTTAGGAGCTGGCTCTGCCGCCTTTTACCTACACAAATTACTAGCTGTAACCTACAGTGAACGTGGCATTTTTAATTCCTTTTCTAATTAACATATTTGCGTGCTTTTCAGTAATTATACAGCTTTGCATACCTAACAAGAAATACCCCACTGTGCAACGCCAAGAGTGGATAGAGCACAGCAATGTGCCTGGGCGGAGGAGATGATATTTAGGGAGAGCGCAGAGGGGCGGCCGTCGCCTGCGGCCGTTCCGCTCGTACTCCCCCAGTCCCCACAAGCTCTGCATGAAGGTGGTGGGGGAACATTTCTGCTCATTCCTGATAGTATCTACACTTTGAATCCTGTCCGTGAGTTTGCCTAATCTCTTTCCGAAAGTGGTGTTACTGTTAATCTCCCTCCTAGGGCTTCACCAAGTACTCCCAGATCTCTTAGGGTGGAAGCTGCTCTTTATTCACCGTAGCTTCTGCTTTTGTGACTTCCCAAAGTTCAGTCATACTCTCCCCCTCAGCCTTCTCCCCTCAAAACTGAGAAGCCCCAGTCCTTCCAGCATCTCTTCGTATAGCCAAAGCTTTCTATCCTTGACCAGCCTTCTCTAACTCCACAATATCCTTCCGGAGATGTGGAGACCAGAACTGCACGCAGCACTTGGAATGAGAGCACCAAAGCCTTATATATGCTAGAAAAATAATGCCCTCTCCCTTCCTCTTACCGCACCCTTTCTCAGGATGCTTGACATTCTGTTGGCCTTTTTTTGGCTACCGCTGCACCCTGAATTGCAGATTTAAGGGAACTGCCAACGGCTCCAAGATCACTTTCCAAACTGTAGCTGTCAGTTACTAATTCAGCATCATGTTATCCTACTTTGGATTACTCTTTCATAGAGTAGTCATCTACGCTAAAGCTCCTATGCCACATTTTTGCCCAGCGACACTGTTAGTTTTACAAGATCTTCCTGGTGCTCCTCACCATCAGCATAACATTTAACCACCTGAAAGAGCTTAATACTTTGTAGGTGAAGATTTCACACGGACGGTACACATCCCTTCTCCTGGCCATTGATGAAGAAGTTGATTAAAATTTGTTCTCAGCACTCCACCCTTGGGAACTGATTTTCATTCACGATACCACCCAAACTGGCACCGGAGTTCACAGCTTTTCTTTTAGAACGAGACAGAGTTCATTCTTGCCCTAAATCCTCTACCATTGCCTCTCACCCAGGAGATGCGTGACCAAGTGACCTAAAACTGGCTACTGCACAGCTAATCAAAGCGTCCACGTGTCAGTAAGGGAACTCCAACAGGACCGTAGGCGTCTACGCCGTGTTTCAGACCTGGCTCCATTAGCCTCACCAGCAGACACCCAGCGCTTGTCCGAGGAGACGCGGTACTCATTGACAGCCAAGTATTCCTCCTCAGGAACTTATCCCAGACAGAGCACAATGCCGCTGTGTCCAAACTGCTTCGAAGGCTGAGGTAGCTCACGTACGGCACCGTCAGCCACGCAGTCAGAAGACTGATGCGTGCAGAGAGATGAAGTCCATTCGCTTTTATCACGAAAAAATTACCATCTACCTCCCAGTCTCCAGCCTGAAACACTAAACAAGTGAGTCTTCTCACCTTTTTATTGACAAACCACGTGATTTTTCCTTTTTTGGACGTATCACTATGCCAGTGCAGCTACTTGCGGTGCATCCAGCGTACACTGTGTATAGAAGGGACATCAGTCAAGAATACGGCAGATGAACGTTGGGAAAGCTGTGACAAAACGCCTGCGGCACGGAGAAGGCTTCAGAGGGAACTTTCACTCCAGCAGCTCCCGCAAGCTGCGGCGTTTGTTTCTTAGCAGCTACGCATGAAGTGCCGCAATCCAAAGGGATTTCAGCTCCTTTTGCAGAGCCAAAGTCTCGGGAAAAAAACTGGGAAAAGAGGGTGGGAGGGGAAGGAGAGAAAGAGAAGTGCAACAGCAATATGCTGTGCTGGTGTGGCTTTGCTGCACTGCAGACTAACTTCAATGCGTGAAGACTTAAAACAGACTCCTCTCTTCTCCCCAGCCCTCGGCAGGGCAGAGACTAAAAGGCTGAGAGCTGGCAACATCACACTTTATTCCCAAAGCTAGGAACGGAAACCACAGATTTTTTTTATGATGACTCTTGCATCAAACAAACATTTTGCTGTTAACCGTTTTGAAGCCTACGAATTAACCTCCAGTTTGACCTCATTTCTGGAACACTTTGTTCTATTGTGGGGATTTCTGATCAAAAATCTGAAAACTAATCACGGACTCACAGAATGGTCAGGGTTGGAAGGAGATCATCTAGTCCCACCCCCAAAAAGACCAAAATGCATGACGGACTGCATAGTGTTTCACAGTTACCATCGATTTTTCTGAACCCCCTGAAAAAATGACCTTCATGAAAGTTCTTTTCATTGCTTTATTCTTTACACAAACAAAACTGAACAAAAAATGGGAGGACCATAAAGGCTTCATCTGCTCTCGATAACCACTGTGCAAATGATCTCACTTCTTAATTTGGGAATGCTACATTTTGGTACACCGAAACTCAAGAAACACTGGGGAGATGGCTGCAGCGTGTAAGAAATAGCCAGGCAGGACTTTGTTTCATCATTTCTGTATCATAATTTCTATATATTGTCATTTTTATATGGTGTATTAGCAATGAAAAGAAAGCCTGCTAACAACGCGGTGCTTTGATACGCATATCCTCCCTCCAGTCTGACTGTCCATTACTGCATTGCTTTTACGGCGAGCAAGCTACGCCTTTCAAGACTTTCAATGACAGCCGGCCCCTGCCAGTTTTAATTCTGCGGGACAGGGTCATCAATATACCGGCGTGAGTTCCTCTTGAGAGGCTACAAGGCGTTGATCTCGGGTCATTCAGCAAAGTAGAACCGAAGAAAGGAGCACGACGGCAACAGTTTCTGCTCACACCTTATTCTACATCAATCCAAATCATGACCCGAGATCACGAGACCTTATCCCACAAGACGGCAACCGTAACAGTATATTCACAACTCCACTGTTAGGAATCAAAACACAAAATGGTTGAGTTACAGTAGTTAGTGGCTAAGCCTGAATGATCTTGTATAGAATGGAACAACAGAAAATATAGAGCTAAACTGGTTAGGAGAGAATAAAGACAGAGCAATTAAATATAAAATCCCACAATATGAGTAATTTCACATATTCTAATTACAATACCAGAAGATAACAAAGTATTTAATGGGAACTTTCTTAGTAGATTCAGTGAAGAGAAGGCTCCAGGGAAACCTTAGAGCCCCTTCCAGTGCCTAAGGGGGCTCCAGGCGAGCTGGGGAGGGGAGCCATAGCACAAGGGGGAATGGTTTTACACTGGAAGAGGGGAGGTTTAGATTAGATATCAGGAAGAAATTCCTGCCTGTGCGGGTGGTGAGCCCCTGGGGCAGGTTGCCCCGAGAAGCTGTGGCTGCCCCATCCCTGGAGGGGTTCAAGGCCAGGTTGGACGGGGCTTGGAGCAACCTGGGCTGGGGGGAGGTGGCCCTGCCCAGGGCAGGGGGCGGCACTGGATGGTATTTCACGTCCTCTCCAACCCAAACCATTCTATGATTCTATTGACATGTTAGTACACCAGCTGAACTAGCTCCATATCAACCGAACCAGCTGAGCTTTTGATTTGCAGTTTTCAAATTGTTACTCATTTGTTTTTCAGTACAATATGAAGGAGAATTCCCAAGTCTTTTTCAGTTTAAGATGCAGCTGCCCTCGTTTTCACTGTAGGGTTTGTCCTGTCCACATTGCAGACACTGAGGTTTTAACCTGTTACATGAACGACCAAAGTTTCTTTTAAAAAAACACTGACATACAGAAATTATAATTTAATTTTGCATGTGTAAATCCTTGTTTACACATTTTGACACAGAGAAAATACGATTTGAGGAAAAGACAGTTCTTAAGAATCTGTTTGAGCGTAACTACAGGGCTGGACAAAGCAACTCCAGTCACATTAACGTCCTCTACGTGTCACCAGGCCTAACCCACCTTGCTCCAAAAGGCACCAGGGGCATTTAGGCATAAATATCAAGTGGGAAATAGAGATCGTGGAGAATGAAGGCAAGAAGAAATATTTTTATGAGAGTAATATTATTGCAAAAGTATGCAATAATGTGGTTGAGGATGTATTAGCAAACAATTAATGTATCTGGTGGCATATGTCAGTGAGGCATCACTGAAGAAAAAAATTATTATGCTAAGTAGCAATAAGGCACTCTATAGCATGGGAAATTGGAAATACTTTTTATCATGTGACATCAAGCATATGGTACGTTGCTGACTGGTGAATGACAAACTTTGAAAGGTTATTATTACCCTAATGAGAAAAACCTGACATAAAGGAATTAATTAGCTTTTAATTTATTTAGTATTAAGAAATAGCACAGACTCCAGATGGTAGTTTCTAAGGTTTGTAAGGCGGGGGGGGCGGGGGGGGGAGTCTTGTATTTTTTTTCTGTATCTTGGTACTTCATTCTAGAATGGCAAAACATTAGAAGTTACACACAATTCTTCCAATTCTTGTTTGTTATGAGAAAAAACTGCAATAGATCTAACTAGATTAAGAATTTAATCCTGATGGGATATTAGAATATTTTTAAGGACGAGGTGCTCATTCAATAAAAATTATACCTGGTTCTTTTCCTTTGGCAGCAGCTCATAATACTTGCACAAATGTGACCTTCCAAGCCTGCAGTAGATTTCAGACATGCATAAACTCAGCCATATCTCTTCGCAAAGGAACAGCCCACTGGAATGATGAAGGAGCTTGGTTAGGTTTTCTTTCTGAAATATACACCAAGGCTATATTGGAAAATTGTAATATTTTTGAAACTTTAGATAATTTGAGCATAAAAAAATAGCTATAATTATAATAATGTACAGACGGGTAGTATTTGGAGTCTATTCTTTATAATCAGCATTATCACATAGAGCACAGCCCACAGCTGACTCTCATGATGTCTCCAGGTACATCATTCTGTATTGGAAACACACACGGGCTTACCGACACCGTTCCTAATGCCTCTGGAAATGAGTACAATCAGAGAGAGAGCAGTGGATTAGGTGGCTGAGCAAACTCTCCAACCAAGGACACAGATTAATACACATTTATTAGAAAAGAGTGTAGCCCTAAAAACCAGTATACAACTAAGCATATAGTAAAACCAGACTGTTTAAGCAGTGAAAAGTGACTGTTCACCCCGTAGATGAATGGGGACAAAGGGCGTCTGAGGACAAATTAAACTATCCCATAGCGCAAGCACATCAAAGTCAGTATTTTCTGTAGCACAAACTACAAAGACGCACTCATATAATCACAACAGAAAGAAACCAAACTACCCCTAGCTCTTTTCACCATACTAGTCTGCAGCCCCAAAATCAATTATGTTTTTACAGTGAAAAGCAAGCAGGGTTTTGGAATTTTTTATATCCTCGGGAGGTTGAAGGTTAGGTACAAGGTTTCATAACTACAACTTCCCCAAAACTTCATTTTGCCATCACAAAGAGCTCGGCTTTGCCTTGGTTCCTTTTCTGACTAAAATACCTCATGACAGGTTTATAGTATTAATTTCCTCTTCTACTGCACTCCTTATAAATGTTTTCTTTACAGCATAAATCACATTCCCAGCACTAGATAAGTAAAGACTCATATAGATCACTTCACTGGATTTTATATCACGAGCGTCCTGTGCCGGATTAGTGTTCTCCATTGATTATTCCCAATGACAGGCCTTAACGACCTCAGCCGTTCTAATGACCGGAGAAATAAAATGGTGAGAAAAGGTAAAGAACTTAAAATGAAATTATTTCTTAGGACAATTACTAATATGGTCACAGGGATTTCTAAGGGATATTGCTGGTTTTCAAAAGGAAGTCAATCCTGCTAGTAATATTTGTTTTATTTTGGGTTCAGTAATGTGCTTTCAGACACAGAGATGAGCCTAAGGTCTATTTGTTTTTCAGAATGAGTTTATCTCCTGGGCTCTTAAATAAGAGGTACTGGTTTTGTGGATCTGAGAACTCCCCCTACGACACAGCCCCCGGCAGGCGAGAGAGACCCACGGACCCGAGGTGGCAGTCAGGACCAATATTCCAAATATTCACATTGATCAGCAGCTGAACTCCTGCTTGCCCGCACACCTACGCTGTGCGCCTGCTCTGGCTGACGCCACGCGTTCTTCAAACGTTCAGCCCTGGCGCATCGGCACAATTCCCAGAGTGGTGGGGTGGGCAGGGCCCTCTGGAGCTCCCCCATCTCACCCCCCACCAGAGCAGGGGCACCTCCAGCAGTGGCACAGGACGGCGTCCAGGCGGGTTTGGGATGGCTCCAGAGGGGGAGACTCCCCCACCTCTCTGGGCAGCCTCTGCCACTGCTCTGCCGCCCTCACGGGAGAGAAGGCCCTCCTCAGGTTGAGGTGGAACTGCCCATGGTCACCTTTGTGCCCGTTCCCTCTTGTCCTGCCACTGGGCATCACTGAAGTCTCCAGAGGTCTCCAACACACTGAAGACCACACATCAAATTCAAAGCCCTTCTTTAGCCAAAAATACTTCTTTTGTAAGTGTTTCTACAGAGGTAAAACCTTGTGACTTTTGGATTAAAACCATGGGACTTGATAACAAAATATATATAAACTAAGACTGTGGCTGTACTAGTAAGGAAGGGTAAGTTTAATTGCCTTTGCATGAAGCAGCCCCAGCCCTAACCCACTGACCTTGGTGCACCACTTGGAGCCACCCAGGAAATCATAATTAGGTGGAAAGAATTCCTTCTGCCTGTTCTTTCAGCTCCCTGAAAATGTGGAGGAAGAGACAGTGCTCTGAAGTACAGCATTTAGCGATTCGTTTGCAAATTGTTGTTGCTCTCTTTCCTTTTTTTTTTTTCTTTTTCCCCCTCCTTTTTTTTTTTTTTTTTTCTTTTTTTTGCAAATTCTAATGGATGTCTGAGATGGGGAGCAGAGTCTCCACTGGTGACCTCCTCAGACAATGTCACGCAGCTCCCCAAAGCGCGTGATGCCAGCTCAGTACTTGTTCCCCGGCCGGCGCGGCCAGCGAGCCGCTCTGCTTTCATTGCTGCTTTGGTGCCGCTCTTTGAACAGGCCATTAGGAATTCCATGACCCATAAGGTGACATACATGATCTCCATGACCTTTTTACTTTTTCCTGAGACATAAATTGCAAAGCTTGAATCTTCCTCTAGACCTAACTTTCCCACGTGGCCAAGCAAGCTCCATTTATTCAGACTTTTAGAGGATAAAGCAAGTGTATCAGCCTCAGGCTATGAAATGAAGGGAGCATGACAAAAATATGAAAATAAAATGTTCCATTAAAAAAATAATTTCATTGCAACTCAAACCTATTCCCTGTTCCAAATTGGGCCTAAGATGATAATTTTACTTTGTGTACTGCTCTGCTGAACTGAAGACTTTTATTAAAGATGTGCTTCTGTTTTTTACAATTATCACAACAGATGGATTTATAGATCTAAAATAGTAACCGAATTCTAATAACGACGCCACTTAATATATACCTCAACTTCTGACAACTTAACACTTACTTTGAAAGCAGTGGTCCCCAAACTAATATGTTTCTATCCCAAAATAAGTCGCATGTATTTGCTCCTTTGCTAGCTGCACATCGTGTTGTCCTGACAGTTAAAGCTTTTCTTTCTTTACTCCATTTTGCAAATGAAGGCTTAAATTATGAATGAAATTAACGGTCAAGATGATCCCCGGACGCTTGTAATTAACACAGAGATTTTAAAATGTTCTCTGATTCCTTGAAAAAAACCTGTAGAGTTCATGAGATGCAAGTCTACATTTACGTATAAATGGAAATACACATACGCACATATCCATGTCTATAGACACACAAGATATTTATAAGATATCCCCCATTTATTCTTCATCAGATTGAACCTTAAGAACTTTTAAATAAGCCATTATTCTAACCGCGTATTCTCAAACTATTCATACCATGTTCTGTCCCAAAACAGCTTTTCCTCATGTATTGGCCAAAGACAACACCACCAAGACTCAGGAGAAGGCAAGATAGTGGAAAATACAGCAGTTCAGAACAGATTAGCTTCACAAAAGTATTGTTCATCATAGAAATACAAAACAGTCATTAAATTAAACCGTTAACAGCTTCAGAGCAGAGAGAAAGGACTGAAATCTTCTTTCTGTCTCAGAACTCCAATTCTCATTTATTTCAGGGGCTGCACAGCGCACAAACCACATCAGCAGAGAAAACAAATCCATTTGGGGACACATTCAGCTCCTTCCAGGGGTCTCTCACCTGAGCTGCCGCACAGCTCTACGGGCTCGGGGATCTCTCCAGCAGAGCAGGCACTTTTGCGACATGGCACTGGAAAACCGTGGGAATCCAGGTGAATTGGGAACAGGCAGATAGAGAGATGCAGATGGATTTCATGGAAGTAATCGGGTGGCTTTGGCTGCTGTGCTTAGGATGCTCTGGTTGTGGAACAGATACACAATCGAGCATCCCAAAACAAGGTCTGTGCAGGCAGTGTCCTTCCTATGACCAAGTAAGGCAGACAAAAAAACCCCAAAACCAAACCAAAACCCCCCAAACCAACTAACCCGGACTAGTTTTGAGTATGCCAGCCCAGGCAGTTTCTTCCCCTGGGCTATGTCTTGCTCTATTCCGAACACTATCTTTGCCAAGCTCTTAAGGTCAGCACCACACGCCGTCAGGAGAACACGGGCGACCTCTCAGTCTCAACACTGTCCAACACCAACATCCATTTTAAGTAACTTTTTCCATTATTCAGCTCAATTCCTGACATCGATCCATTTTAATTTGGAGCTGAGGGGCACCAGAACAGATAGTTACCTCCCCCACTTTCTGAGTTCACAAGTGATTGCGCCCGGAGCTCAATTCTGGCACACAACAGCCAGGGGAATAAAAATATTTTAAGGCGATTCTAAAAAAAAATAAAAAATATGTATTTCAAAACAGGTCTACAACGATCGCTTTCATTTCACCTTACGTTTCTCCTCCTCACTGAAAACTTCTACTAATAGTTTTATTTCCATTTAAAAATTATTACAAATGCGCGCAACTAAAAAATGTGTGGGTGTGCCGCTTCGCAGTTACGTACCTAACGGTCACTACTAAAGTTTATCATAATTAGGTTTGTAAGTCTCAACACACATTTGCAGGACTAAACTTGTGCTCCCCTCATCCACCAGGAAATCCTCGGCTCCTGAACCTGCGGGTACAACGAGAAGTAGAGGTTGGCACAAATAAAAGTGCTCGGGAATGTAAAGGTGGAAGTCTTGCTCCTTCTCCCTCTCGCTCCCGTGTCACAAAGCAATTCCGCCCCACTGGAGCCCTGCATGGATACGCAACTAGTGGAGAGCGGCACCTCCTGCATCAGCCAGGCATGGCTTCCATTCCAAATATTAACCGCTTGGATTTCTTTGCAGTTTAAAGTAACAGACTGTGCCATGTTCTGTCAGTGGGGTATCAAAGTGGACATCCACACAGTTCTCCCCGTCACTAGAGATGACCACGTGGCAATAAATAATATGGGAGCATCCGAAGCAGAATCGATACACATGTTTCAGCTACATTTAATTCTTATCAATACTTATAAATCCTTAAAGGGAGGTGCCGGGGGATGGGACCAGTCTGTTTTCAGCGGTGCCCAGTGACAGGACAAGAGGGAACGGGCACAAACATGACCATGGGCAGTTCCACCTCAACCTGAGGAGGGCCTTCTCTCCCGTGAGGGCGGCAGAGCAGTGGCAGAGGCTGCCCAGAGAGGTGGGGGAGTCTCCCCCTCTGGAGCCATCCCAACCCCGCCTGGACGCCGTCCTGTGCCACTGCTGGAGGTGCCCCTGCTCTGGTGGGGGGTGGGATGGGGGAGCTCCAGAGGGCCCTGCCCACCCCACCACTCTGGGAGTCTGGGATCCTGTGATGCTGTTTCAAAGCTACAGAAGTTTTGACTTTTGTATTGCAAGGCCAGCAACAGCTTTCAGTCTCGTCACAGTCAGAAAATAAAAACAACTGTTATCATAAAGAATAATTTGATACAGATACACACACAGACACAAATATATATAAAAAATACGTATGTACACTCAAAGAAGCCAAGCAGGAAAAGTCCAATGAATTCAGAGTTTCTATTCATAGGAATACTGATACATTAATTGAGAATGCATTTTTATGGTTTACAATAACTACTTTTGCTTTTAAAATCTCCCAAAGAAATAGTTCCCTAAAAGGCTCCTTTTCTGGTATCCTCCTTTAATATATTCCTCTAGCTTCATGACTACCTAACAAGACACAGTACTATTGATCTCGTATGCTTGGTTGAGTCGTAGATTATGATGTGCCAAAAAAAAATAATCTGCTTCTGAGACATTTTGCTTTCTCCTGGAAAACATTTCACAAGCCAAACATATCGATTCACATTGTAATAAAAGAGAAATGGGGACCTGACTTTTTTTTGTGTTTCTCTTTCAAGAGACAATATGCCAGTCTCCTGACTCCCCAACAGTACAGTTCAGGTGAAACACACCTTAGTGAAGGACTTCAGCCCTTCTTTATCTATTTTTAATAGT
>NW_009647688.1:244347-256392 GCF_000708025.1 Charadrius vociferus
AGGAATGAATTTTCACTTCAAGGGAAAAAAAAACCCAACCAACCAAACAAAACCAAAGCAACAAAAAAGGCACATTTACTTCATAACCTTCCAAAGGAATTCTTTGGATTCAGGAATACTGTGGACCTCAGTTTCCCTGAAGTGCGAGGTCTCACCTCATCGCTACTAACGACAACAACCCTTTCACAGGTACGTCACCCATTGCAACCTACAGTTAGATTTCAAAACTTCTCTTACTTTAACACTCTACAATATGAGAAAAACGATGCATATTTCATCTTATGTTCTCAACATCAAGAACATATATACTTGAAATACAATAAAAAATTGCATTTTGTTTCAGATCCATTATTTCATGGCTAAGATATGCCTAAACATCAGAATATATATTTATAAAAAAAAAAAAAATGGATGAATTAACTTGATTTGAGCTCCTGAAGCATTCAAACATAAAAAAAAAACTACACCGCTTTCATTATGCATAATAAAGTTCAGTGATGAGGAGATAATTAGGAGTACATGCAAATCACTACAAGTTTGATACACATACATCAACTCAGGCATAGCTGAAGGGCTAATTCTGCTTATGTGGCAAGCAAACCTTTTTTTTTCT
Organism: Charadrius vociferus; assembly: GCF_000708025.1. Classification (NCBI taxonomy): domain Eukaryota; kingdom Metazoa; phylum Chordata; class Aves; order Charadriiformes; family Charadriidae; genus Charadrius; species Charadrius vociferus. The sequence continues at coordinate 244,961 of NW_009647688.1, forward strand.
GTTTAGAGGACGATCAAGTTATGGATATTGCTGAATGAAGCAAGAGATTGCACAGTGAACCCAGTAAACCTCGAAGCAGATTCTTAAATCTGATCCCGCCTTTAGCCCCGCAGTGTCAATCAGTGGCGTTCCTCATCACAAATCAATGCGGATGGCAAGCACGAGAGAGATGCATATGGATTAAATGTTCTGCGTGATTCTCCTTATCTGCACTTACCTTAGGTTTGGGTTTTTTTAAACCAAAAAAAAAACCCCACCACAAAAGCGCACCCTAAAACCTCCAAGTGCGTCTTTTCCTCTAATTTCCTCTGAATTTCTAATAATTTAACTCTGTGCTAATATAACAGAAAGTATCTTTTAGAAAGTGATTGGAGCTTTAAGCATTTAATGCGTTAAGGTTACAGTCTTAACACAAGAATCTATTCTCTTTCTAACAACTTTCAATAGAAAGGATTTCTAATATAATAATATCTCCTTTACCAATATATACTCCTCAGAGTCCCAGACTATTTGTCTTTAACCTCTGTGATGTTTTCACTGGGCTCTCAACCCTCACAACAAAATCACTCTGCTTTTAACCATTCATTTTAACCTCTTGTTCTGTAATTTATGCTCTGCTACTCTGTCTCATCTTTTTCTGTAAATGGAACAAGAGCCTTACATTGCAGCTTTCATTTTCATTCCGACTATGAAAATGAGGACTATTGGACAAGCCTCTAGGAAAACTCAGGAGACATTCCAGCTGTGCTCAGAGGGGAAGTATCATGAATTAAACTGTACTATACAAGGAAGAGGTAGTTACACAAATTCCTTTCATCTGTTAATTAGAAAAAAATATGTCTGATGATGAATTAGAGCAGTTGTATACTCATTAGAAGCCAGCAGTGAAATGATGGCCCAATGGAAATCAACAGCAAAATTTCAATTTGGTCATGAATTTACATCATATCTCTGCACCCTTAACAAATTCTAGGTAAACCAGATCTGCTTATAGAAAATCTGAAGGAAATAAGCTCCCAAAATCTAGTTTTGGATGCACCATTCCTGGAGGTGCTCAAGGCCAGGTTGGACGGGGCTTGGAGCAACCTGGGCTGGGGGGAGGTGTCCCTGCCCAGGGCAGGGGTGGCACTGGATGATCTTCAAGGTCCCTTCCAACCTAAACCATTCTATGATCTGCCATTACCAACAGGGCACCGAAGAAACAAGACAGAGTAGTCCCGGCTCAATCGGCTGAGGGCCCATCTCAAGAGCATTAAGGACCCATCATACAGGTTACAGTTGAGCAAGTGGCAATGGTTCCTTGGCCAGGCAGATGTGGACAGGTCCCCGTTGCTTCAGCACCAATCTTTACACATCACAGCTGTGCTCGAGAGATCCTGCCACCACCGTGCAGCTCGACGGTCTCCAGAGACAGGCAGAGGTGTTCCCAGCAGCAGTTCAGCCTTTCGCGGAGATGAGCAGGGGAGCCATGCATCACTAGCGTCCCTCTGAGATCTTTACTACTTCATGGCTTTTTCCCTGTCCTTATACACAAAGGTGAATGTTATCCCCAATGAAAACTTCCTACATGGCGACAATAGCAGAAATTATTTAGGGATGCTCTCCTTCCAAATTAGTTCTCATTTAATGTTATTTTACGTTGTTGTATTTTGCACAGTTAAATGAAAGAGTTTTCAGTATAGATTAAAGTACCTCTGAAAGGTGAAGAAAATGTATTTTCTTACAGGTGATACCAAATCTCAAGGTGCTTCTGTGCATTACTACTTAAGCTTTCTGTTTTTTGAGACATCACTTTTCTAAGCTCCATAAACACTCGTTCAACATTTGTCAGAAAATAAGTGTAGGCTTTTAACATCCACATATTCAAATATAGCCACAGCAACTTATTTTCATGTGTTTAAAAGCACATGCTGATTAATGCTAATAAGCATCAGTCTGAACAAACTCAAGATCTCTTTGCACTTAGTATGTCAGAGTTTTTCTTCCGCCAACTCCTTTCTATTCTGCCAGAAGTGTGCAGTTGTTCTTCAAAAAAACATTGCCTCAAATGTTCTTCCTTTATTTCAAAAATGAAAAGCTGCTTTCAGGAATGTAAGCTCCGAATATATTAAAAAATGTCACATTGAATCTTACAGCAATAGATATAGTTATCAGCAGTTTGATGTATGTTGTATATTCCTGCGAAGGACTGTAGCACTTGAAGGACATTAGGATGGCAATCTACCAGCGGGACTGTGTGTCAGCAACGCTTACGGGTTAATCGACGTGGAATGTCAGGTGATAACAGCTCTCAACCGCAGTCAGCATATGGAACCCGGTTTCATAGGATTGCAGTGTTTCCCAAGTACTTTAAAAGCAGCCGGAACTACGGCAGTTTTGTAATTTCCCTAAATTTGGGGACAGCTGCCTACAACCCTGCTACTGAGCTTATAGCTTACGGCACGAAGCTATTTGAGTTGACCATGTTAAGATGTTTCACAATCTTGATCAACTTCTCCCTGCCTGTATGTTTACTCAGCCCTTTTCACTGCACTGTACAATAAAGTCTTTGCCAGAGCTGGGTTGTGTTATTTTACAGCATTTCCTCTCATCCCATTCAATTACCAACAGTCAAATCATATGACTTGACATAAATTTAACTAGTCTAATCGTTCATTGACAACTCCATTGCTTCAGCTAAATAAATCAAAATGTTTAAGACAGCGTAGGAGTTCTCTTCGTTCAGGCAGGGATATTTTGGAGGAAGGAAAGGCCTATTTGTCACCACGGTTAAATGATGGGCATCTGAACTGCTCTACTTGTTCAGTGCGGGTGCAGAGAGAGAGGCACGTGGGCGATGTGACCACCCTGCACCCACAACGCTCCCGTTGAAGCTGTAGCAGGAGGTTCTTGGCCCCAGATGTTACGGAGCCGCGATAAGTGCAAATGACCCAATGGATCACTGAATGGAAAAAATGCAGAAACACACACTGGACACCAAAATTTCAGGACTCGCCACACCTGACTTCTAGACGTGCTCTTGCAGGAAAATGAGTAGTAAAGGTATATGGATACTGGAATAATTAAATGCATTCTGTAGTGGACAGAAGCATATTTTCCCTCTACCATATTTTAGAACCGTCAGATTTTTTCAGTGCTACCAACTGCACTCTGAGAAGGCAACACCTCTGTGAATTATGCGTTGCATCCAGAAGGGACAACGATGACATGAGTCATACAGAGACGCACATAACTTGACATTATTTAATAAAGAAAGGCTACCGAAAATCACAAATCACTGTCAGCTAGAAAAGGCTTCAAGAACAGTTCTGGATACACCAGATAAACTTCTTTTAATTATACTTGCAACTTGTCATAATTTTGTGTGTTATGTATCTGAAATCGATGTACCTGCCATAGCGCATTAAGAGCTACATCCTCAGAGGGAACATCACAACGCTAAGCACTACATCACCTAATTCTTCAGTGAATCCGCAGCATCTGGGTAGATGGCCAGGCTGCTACACAAACAACAGGGAGACAGGCATCTAAGAATGAAATCTGCAGAAGCCATTCATTATATCTGTGCAGACACTGTAAATATAGTAACAGTAAATCTTAAGGAAACAAATGCACCCTAAGCTATGCTCTCCAATGACTTCAAGGCTATTTCAGGGATATTTTTTTTTTTAGCTACTGAAGGCATCACACAGGAATGGAGAAAAATATGCCCTGGCTGCGGGACCAATCCAGTAAGCAGAATCTGAGAAAGTTTGCTGGACCAAATGATCAAAGGGATGCTCATTTTGTGGTTCTGAATGGGACTCAGGCGCTGATGTCTCACTCTGTCAACGCTTTGGAAGTGCTGGGTACGAACAGCGGCAAAGCTTTTACACCTAGCCAGCTTTCTTGGCAAAGACCACAGACTCCTCCAGAAAGCAGCTGAAAGGACACACAAGGGAAAGAATTGCTCAGGATGCGTAATTTGGCCATAGATACCTAAGAGAGAAACTGCGCTGTGCAATCAAGAAAGCCGCAGAAAGAACTGAGCAAATTAAACTCAGCTAATCTCCATGCTGGGTCAACTAGACTATGACCAATATCCAAGTTAGCCAATTTCAAGCTGACTCAGAAATCTCTGCTCTGCTGTAACTGCACTATAAACAGCCCCCAGAGGCCCCTTGCTTTTCTAGCCTCAAACACAGAATACATGAGCAATAACATTTCTAGGTAAACTAGGAGCAACGGTATAGCCAGATCCTATTTTATATACTTCTGATTTAAATTCTGCCTTTCAAGTTGGTCCTTTAAAACATGCCCAGACCTTCCAAAATACTTATCTGGAATTTGAGCAGTGTAAGCAATACTTTGAGAATCCATTGTTTAGGCTGCATCAGCAGTTACGGTTAGAAACATCAAGGAATACTAAATTATTGATTCCGAATTAACTCAAGGAATATGTGGTATTTAGCTAGATTTTTCTGTTAATTTACTTCAAAGATGGGCTTAAAACAGACTGAGATGCAAAGGTGGAGAAAAGAATTCTCTCGTGCACTTATTTACAAATAATTTTTGAACAAAACAGCACGTTAGAAAGTAGTTGTTAGAATAATATTCAGCGAGAGAGTTACCATGTGAACCCTAGCATCTAGCCTGTTTGCAGAAGTCAAGGAAGTCTGAAAGTTTTCAAACCTTTGGCCTAAACGTGACAAGTATTGCAACATTTCTTGCTTCTTCTTCAAGGAAATCTCACTGGAAAATAAACAGTAGAGAAGATAAGCTATTAAGCTGGGCCCCTGATGCTGCTAGTTCTTTCATCAGGTCTTATATCTGTTAACCTTTCATAAATGTCAGTCTGAAAAGAAGGAGTTTCAACTACATCCCCCTGCCGAAAATTCCCATACTCGTTCTGTTAGACCACAGGCTTCAAACGCAGCTGCATTCCTCCCGCAAAGAACGGAGATATGCAGGAAGAATAAATAGGACTATGCCGTAGCTTCTTTTCCCACGATAAAATCTAGGTGGCAAGTGGCTTTGTCTTTGCAGGTGTAATATCGTAATTACCGAAATGGCACGAGGAACAGAGTTTGCATTCAAGGACAAAAGGAAAAAGTGTCACTATGAAGAACAAAAGCTACTTCAATCTTCTACTAACGTCACTGTCATCTTCTACTGACTCCCGAAATTTTCTTATTTTCTTCTATCTTAGCTACAACAAACTTAATAAAACTCCTATAAAACAAAAAAATTGCACATGCATTACGATGGACCTACTGCAGTTACTGTTTCATTAGTGTAATTTACAAGTTAAGTTGAAATGCAGCGTCTATGAACATTTTCATTATTTATAACAAAGTAAAGACGGTTTTAATGAACTGTTAGTTCCCCACACTTGTTACTAGTTACCCACTCTCAGAAACAGTCTGCCTCACGCATCAGTAAGAATTTTCTAGTGTCTATGGACTACGGTAAACCAACTACCATTTACAATTAAGCTTCTGTGCTTTCTATCCCTTCAGCAATAAAGGCAAATTCCTCTTCGTCTTTCAGAAATAAAAAAAAAAAACCTACTCATGCCAAAGGCCTTTCTGAACTATTATGCCCATAGAAGCAAAATAGCATAGATGACACGTAAACCACAATCTGCATGTAAATGGGTCCACACTCCCCAGTTCATAATTTGAGACAGAAGAGATCATCAGATAACAACAACAACAACAAGGGAAGGTCCATTTATACCTCACCCTGGATTTCTAACACGGCCATTACCTCCTCCCCTGAAATACTGGAGAAGTTCGGAAGACAATGTAGGGAATTGCACTGATTCGAAATGGAGATTTAATACCCAACTGTTACCCTGGCCGACTACAGAGTTAATAGTAGGTGTATACGACTCCGTGCTATTCAACACCTTAGAGCTAAAATAAAGATGTCTTGAAATTTCCTGAGCTCCAACTCCTCAGAACCTCACAGCTTTCAGCACAGTTTGAGGATTTTGTTTATTTCGTGCATATATCACCCGCTCTGAGTTGTTCTCAGAAAATAATCTCCACCAGGAACTCATTCCTTGGGCAGCAATTTACCCTAATAACAGTTCTACTTTGCACATTCTTTTTGCTGATCAGGTTTTGCTGTGTGGCGGTACTGTACCGAGAGTAGCCCAGCTCACCTTGAGCGCTGAGAAGGCTCTGAAATTGATTTTGTTGGTTATTACAAGGGTGGCGGGAGCTGACCTCACGTCCAGCGCTGTGCAGAGTGTAATTTTTGCACAGAGTGTTGAATTTGTCCTTGTTATGGGATTCTACTGCTTTGTAGGAAACAATGACATTTGGAAACGGCAGTCCTGCGTTACCACAAGAGCAAGACGGTTTGGCTTTATAACAAGGATGGTAGTAGCGTATTACTGCTGCTTATGCACCAGATAATGTCCTTCAACATCCCGCACTCCATGGAGTGACTTGTAATAGTCATAGCCCAGAAATCACTACGTGCGTGTATTTGTGGCAGCACGTCCGCGAGACGTCCCAAGGAAGTGACCACAGCAGCTCAGCAAATTTAGGTAACAGGACAGCATATGTAAGAAAATAAGGGTTCATCAGAGAAAGAGCCATTATCAGTCTGTCTTCCATGTAGAAAAGACCGTGACGAATGGTCAACCGCTCCAGCAAAATGGAATAACCATGGAAAAAAAAAATATAATCAAACATAAATTATTCTAGAACTGTAAAATTAAAGACATACATCCCCAAAAGGTAATCTCCATCTCATTAAAATACTTTTCCCCTGCTTAAGTTCATTGGAAAAAGTTAATCAAGAAACAAAACCACTTCTGTTTGACAAACGCACAGGGGAATACCAGATTTCTAGCCAGGGCTGAGTGTACTTCAAACATTTACAGCGTTAAATAGCTCAGAACTTGATTACAATAGTCAAGCAAAACAGGCAGTGTATACCAGTGCTCTTTCCTTGAGCAAAATGTCTAGATGAACACTCTGGTTCAAAATGCCTTAATCCACTAGTTTAACGCAAGTACAGAAATTATTGATAAAAGAGACTTTAAAATGATTTCTAGTCTGTCGACTACTATAGTAATAACAATGAGCTCAGTTTAATATGAATAACGATCTTACATGGTTCTATGTAATGGTAGTAACCCTGTTTTAATTATTTTTTTGTTTAGCTACTCGTTATATTGTTATTTTGCAGTAAGGAAAAATACCGTCACTATTACAACATTTTAATTTTGTATTCTTCGCATGGTTTTAGACAGGAAAAAAAAGAAGTGATTTATGCGTATAGAACTGGCCACCAACTATCTTGAAAAACACAACAAAGGATGTATTTCCCCCCGCTCTGAAGACGTCAGTGCTGAACTATTTCATACTTCTGGCTCTGTACTTATATTTGACGATGTGAAGAACTCTGTGCTGCTCCCACACACAGCCAACAAAACAAAGACATAGATGAAACACAGAAATCTAAGCTTTATTTTGGTTAACTGGAGTCTGACACGCCGCCAGCTACACCCACCTATTCCCAGGCAGTCGCCACTTGGGACCTCCTGGAGTGGAACTCAAATTGCTCACGGGGCCTGAAGCATACCCGTAACTCCCACCGCGTCCTCGGCATCATAGTTGGTTGGGATAACCAAAAGTTATTATCGCCTTGTCATTACAAAAATCACTATTTACTGGGCACAAGTCATACCCTAACAAATGATATCTCTCCCTAAAAAGTTTACCACCGAAAACTAATTTTTATAAGAGGAGATGAAGCAAGTAGTCTGCCAAGCAGGCGAATGGGGAGAGAGGAGATAAGATTAATCTTGATAAGAAGAGGTTATGATAAAAGCGAACACAGTGCTTAACTTAGCAGTTCCGAGATGGCTGTAGATAGGCAGACAAACAGCAGTCTGAGGCCAGGAGTCTTTATTTCATCCAGTGAGATAAATATCCGTGTATTTGTTCAATAACCTAAATAAATGCAAATGGCAGTAAACGTAGATAATTCTCTGCCTCCTCAGAAACACGAGCAGCTTGCTTTATATATCCCATGTGCCAGTGGTTCCTGAAGGATAACAAAGGAGAAAGAGGACACGATGGCTTCTCAGCTCCTCTGAGAGCTGAAATAGAGAAGGCACTGGGGTGAAAATTGTACCCGATGATACCTGGGAGATCCAGCAGCTACATTTTGTAGGCTTTCTCAAAGCTAGAGCACTGCAGTTATTGTTAGTTGCAGACATTGCCAGAATTTTGACATGTTTAAAAACCTCCTGGCAGACATAGGCAGAACCAAAATAACTTTTTTAAAATACAGCCTCAGACTTAATACCTCAGACCTAATATAGCCTTTCTGCTTTAGGGTCTCTCAGATTCAAATAATCTACAAACTAATAGTTAAGTAGGCATCTTACTATTGGTTTTAGGTTCCTCACCTCTCACATGGTTCCAAAACTACATACATGATTTTTACTTTTTCTCAGAAATTTGATACCCTGGTTATTCAATTAGCAAGTTGCTCTTTTCTTGCACATTAGCCGCTAAGTAGGTATCAGACTGAAATACATTTAATCAAATGATTCGTGAAAATGGCCAAGCAGAATGTTTCTGTACAGTTCACTGAGCAACGAAGTGAAAAGGCAGGAGGAAAAAGATTTATTCAGTTGGACTTTATGTACAGAAATGATCACTGTAATATGGACACGCAACAAGCTAAGTGCTGTACTTCTGAATTTGAATTCCTACACAACGACCTCCTCCACATCATCCCCCATAATCTTTCCAGGTCACCTTTGAACCGTTTTTATCAGGGCCGTATAGTCGGTAGCTGAGTATCTTTAGTTAACATCACCAGGATTTTACAGTGTTACTGTCATTATCAGATGTCTAAAACTACCAATGACCATGCCATTTATGGTGCTATAAGTGTTTCAAAGGATTTTTCTGGAAAAAGATTCCACCTGAACAGAAATTCACTGTGGTTCCTGCTCACAGTGTGCTGCGAGGAAGAGCTGTGAGATGACATTTACCCCACCAGTTATGTGCCCGTATTCTTTTTGCCTTGTACCAGAAAGTGTCATTTCTCCGGGCTGACCTTCGGCCGTAGGGCGCTCTACAGGGCTCTGCATCAAAAGAGGAACCTTTTCACAATTAGATGCCAGCAAAACCTTGGAAATTGCAGCTATCTGCTACAGGACAGTTTTCATCCCTCTTCATGTAGCAGCTCCCAGATTACCTCTCCCCCTTCCATCAGCTGCCCACACCGCCTCTGGAAAGCTCATAAAAGAACTCCAAACCGAAAACAATCTGCTGTCCTCCCCCTCTTCAACTTCCCAGCCATAGCCATGCCTCCGTACAATCAAACCACAAACTATGCGGTAATTACAGTACATTAACTCCTCGCAGACACAGAATTCCTGACTTGTGGCTGAAGCCACATCCTTAACTCACCAGGGGCGTTGATGGGTATTAAAAAATAACAATAAGCCAAAACAGCTCCGAAGAGCTGCCTTGTGCCTGTCAGATGCTCAGTCAATGTTCCTTTCCGTTTACAAATGCAGCCCCTAAATTGTCACTGCTCCTCCACCACCGAAGCCCGAGCGCAAGAAAGGCTTTGTTTTCCCACTGCTTGCCCAGGAAGGCACTGCAGCTCCCCATTTTGGGAAGGAGGAAAAGCAGGGAATAGGCCTGACCCCCACTCGTTAACTCGAGACATTTATGCTTTGTCCCCAACAAGGACCTTATAGAGAGATTTCATCTTTGATTTAAAGAAAAAAATACTATTTTCAACCAGAAAACAAAAGTTAAGATTGCTTCATCTTTCCCAGGATGCCCAGGACATTTTAGTCTCTTGAAGCATGAAATATAACTATCGTTTTAAGCAATTCTAACCAGAAGAAATCACTGTAGAAAGGTCAGGATCAGCTGGGAAAGGGAAAATGGAGCTGGTGAGGTCAGTCAGTACGTAGGCAGTGGTAATTTCAGCCACGATTTGCAGCGAACTGGTGCAACCTTTTACAACTGATGGCGATGACATCCGCACACAGCAGCAGAGGCGATGGTTTCTGCCGCTTCTGAGACAACATACTCAAGTTACGATATTGGGGTTTTGCAGAAGACGATGTGCCTCAGCCTGGAAGGACCTCTGACATTCGCTTCTGCCTGTTTTGGCTCTCAGGAAATCCCCCGTCTGCCAGCGAACACCACCTGCTTGTCTTGTGAGGAACCCTCAGTAGTCATACTGTTACAACGGTCATCTAAGCCGGCATTTGGGGAAAGAGGCCTTCTTCATTCCTGTCAGCCTCACAAACTTTGAGAAGGTTTTTTTTTTTTTTTTGCTTTGGTTTGGTTTGGTTGGGGTTTTTTTAATATTATGCGGTTACACAGGTCATTCCTCCAACGCGTACTACTTACAATAAGGTAGGAGAAACGGATGTCAGCAGATGGGGTGATCTGTCCTTCACAGCATGTCTTTTCCCGACATCTTATTGTTCTTCTTGTTTTGTAGGCACAATTATTTTTTTTTTAAATAGAGTCACTTCTGGGTGCAACAATCCCACTCCCTAACTGATCTGTAAGGAATACGGTTGGATGGATAACACAGCAACTCAAGGAATTAAGGAGGACAGTATTTCTCCTGCCCTGTCTCTGAATCCCGGGTTACTTGAAAAGCTTTTTGGACTTAGAGTGCCCAAACAACATATGAGATGTGTACAACTAATGCGATGGTAAGAAGAACACGAAGCTTTGGAGAACACTGTGCACCATTTTGGGAAACTGTAGCTTTTACATGGCTTGAATTAATAGATTTATTGCATTGTTTTCCAGTTCAAAAGCACAGAACTGGCTCTTATTAAACAATATTATTGGCTTCTCTGATATAAACACAATGGCAAGGAAAAATGAGCACTGACGAAACTCAGTCGAGTTCATATGGTTGGTAAATACTGACACTTTGTTTGATTTATTCTTCGTTCTGTATGTATATTTTAATCCTTTTCTTGGAACCCGTTCTGTTTCCATTTTCCACATTTGATTTTCATATTGAAATTTGCAAGAAAAAACCATTTGCCAGCTAAAGGGGAATTTACGTGCCGCGCACGTCCTCACCTGGGCTGCAGCAGGCTCCCCGTGCTCCAGCGGGCGCTGAGCTGGGAAGGAAGTTGCCGGGCTGCAGCAGGACTGCCGATACGTTTACACCAAGGCACGGACAGAAACGTATTGCGGGACGGGGGCCGTATTGCCTTTTAGACTTTTTAATTGTTCTGTTTCTAAAAGTTTTACCACAGCGCTGAGAATTTGGTTCCTCCCCTTCGCACTAGATTATAGGGTTTATGACTAACCGTAACTTTATATTCACTGGCGTCAAGATATACAGTGCATCAATTTTCTTTCATTTTTGTTTCTCAAACACTACACACAAAGATAACACTATAAATATGTGACACGACTAAA
>NW_009647688.1:256404-283644 GCF_000708025.1 Charadrius vociferus
CAGCTTCTGGCTAAATTTTTAAAGGGAGATAGGCATTGTTTTAGCTGAGGAAGCCATTTAGATACCAGCTGTTCCCACTGAAAAGATGTGGCAGCCATCAGCAGAAATAAGAAATGCTCTTTCTGTACATATTGAAATGAGCTTTATCTTCCTTTCCATTCTGTTTTGTGTTCCTGCTGGTGAAAAAGACAAAATTCATTTCACACTCGTATTTCCTCGCAAGCATAAATGTTAAATGAGAGGAATCTGTATCTTTGCATCCATACACACACTTAGGTAAGATCCAAACCAGGAGCTACACAGCGTATTACTTCTGTGCGGTATTAAAACTGATGAACAGTCTCAGAGCTGGAATTGAAGGTAAAAGGAGAAACTTGTGTGCATCTCCCAAAATTAATTTCCTGTATTTATTTGTTTCTAGCTGCTATTTATGTTTTGTATTCTAACGAGAAGAAAATAAGATGGTATGTGCCAGATACCACTGCGTGAAATCCCAGGATAAATATGAACAGTTTAGTGACACCTGAAAATAATCGTTCTTTCACCATATCTTCAAATTAAATCAGTACTAATCACTGCAGTTACATTTTAGAAAGTAGATACAGTTACTGAAATCTTCTAGCTTGAAAAATTTCAGTATTCTAATGATCGTGACAAAATATATGTTGTGCTTTGCATCCAAAAAAGAGGTTAGGAAGTTGACGGAACTAACATCTCTCCCCAGAGACGGTATAAAAATCATTATATCATATTAAAGATTTTGCTTCTTTTGCCATAGGCAATCAATTCCGAAAATTTGATTAAAAAAGCATTGCATCAGTGTGGTATTCTCAAGCTGCTTCTTATTAACATTTTATTGTAGCATACGCTAATGACAGCCAGTATCAGCTCTCATTATTCTAAATAAAGAGTATAGTCATTTTCTTCTTAATGACTGAAGTGAAATGTGTCCATAGGGACATTTTAGTTTACTCTCTCTTCATGTAAGTTTCTGGGCTCGGTATCTTCCCCCAGAAACCTCCACTATAACACCTTGTAGACTAAAGTTATCTTTGCAGAGTCACCAGATATTAATTTTAAAGTATGTGTAGGCTCAGTCACGTGCAGAATGTTAGATTCCTTCAAATACAAACAACACCAGCCATTCATACAATAAATACATTTAGTTCCTTGAAATGTTTTAGTGCAGCAATAAAACAATTCACATTATGACGCCTGCGACGAAAGACGGTAAGAAGAAGGAGCAAATTAAATTTCACATCTCGCGAAGCAGGTAATTGCCACAAAACTCAGGTAAAAGAGAGATTCTGTGACTTGTCCGTTGCTATGCTAACCAGCATGTCAAATTTAAAAGGAGGACTATACCAAAAGTTACTCAAGACCTTAAACTGCATGAAGACAGGAACTCCCATTTTGGTCAGTGCCGAAGGCAATGAAATCCTGGACCAAGGGGGATGCCTCATATACCCCAGTATAAACAGAGGGACAAGGACAAATCCAGTTATTTTTCTACACTTCCAAAGCAATGCAAGAAAAACACCTCTCGCAGACCCGGTTCCGCAACACAAAGAGAGGAACCCAGCAGTCGCCAAAGGAGTCGCCCCAGTTCCACCAAGCGTCCAGCCAAAACTCGCGCCCTTCTTTGCAGGGCTCGTCCTCTCCGAACCCCGTCACTGAGAGGCAGACCTCTCGCTTGCACCATAACACTTTCATTTTCAAATTAACTGGCTACGCTTACTTTGTCAAAGGCACTTCAGAGCGGAGGGATGCAGAGATACGCCCTGGGGGCACGAGGGAGCGTTTAGAGGAGGTTGGCGTTAAGCCCAATTGATTTCCAATCCAGACAGGTACCTGCCCAACACCTCTGCATCCCAAATAAATCCCACCTTGTGCCTATTTCCATCTTGGGTACGTGACTAGCACTGAAAATCCCTTCACTATAAATTTTCACGAAATCAATGGTTGCTCAGGACTTTGGTAAACATCAGTTAAAGGTGTACATTCCGAAACTTAAACAGAGCCTTAGGAGCCTGACCCCCTCCTCGGTTATTATTCTCGTCCTTTGTTCTGAGCCACCCGCCAAGGTATGCGAGCGCAGAAGCTGTGTATTTACACGATCAGCTACTGGTGCAGACATTACCTTCTCACAAGGATTATACACACAGGTAGAAACAAATAAACGACGGATGGCATCCACATTTCAAAAGCCGCCTTCTCAGCCAGTTGCCTCTCTTCCTGCGAAGTGTCCTCCTGTATTTTAGTTCTCGGTCAGACACAGTGGTCCGCATAAAGCATCACCTACAAAAGCCATCCTGCGTGGTGGCTTTAGCGGTCTCCAGCTATCTTTCCCCATGTACCCACTTCAGCTGCTGTTTTCATTAATCATGACTGATGTGCACAAAGTCTGTCATTCTCTCCAGATCATACATGCTTCACAATAGCTGTGACCGCCACCTCCTATATAAAAATATCTTTGTTCAAGTCCTCACATATTTTGTACCAAAATCCTGTCTTCCTAGGGGCCATGACTCCTTTTGCTAGTATTTAAATTTAACAAAACCTTTGTATTCCCTGAGCAAACAAGTTTAAGCTTTGTGAAAAAAATGAGGAAGCGGTGTCAGATGGCGCTCCCTTGCTTCATCTTATCCCACGGTCTCCAGCAAGCATCCGGCTGGGCTAATCATCACTTTATTTGAGGGTTTGTTTACATTTTTAAGACTTCTTTTGGGGTTTATTGTTGTGCTACTACTACAAGTCTAATTAAACTCAATACACGGGTTTAGAAAGCTCGACAATGTATGAAGTACATCTACTCTAACATTGAAAAGGAAATAGAGTACACACAAAATTAAAGAAGGTTGATCTGGAGAGCAAAATAAAAACATGTAAAGATGACATGATAAATAAGAACGGTCATAAATTGCAAAAAGATGCTATAGAAAGCAGTGTGTTACATTTTCTGATGCCAGATTAAGTGCACTTTATTATCAAATATTAGAGCTTTTAAGTATCTAAACCCCAACTAATCTGGGAATCCTTCGCTGAAAGAAAGCTTCTTTAAAGCCCTGAGCCTACAAGATTAATTTTGACTCCAGTTGAGTAAACAAGTGTATGTTCTCATCAGCCACCACATCGCACCACTATAAAATGCAAAAATTCCCTTTGGGTTTAGAGTTCAATGTCCACAACTTCAGGGCAGAAAGCTGTTGCCATCGATGGGACCGGAGCGCTTCACACCAAAGGATCCCAGACTCAGACCTTCTCCCAACCACAAAACCACCGCGACTCGCCCAGATGTACACGGAAGCAGTACCAGGCATTGCGGCTCTGCAGACCAGCGCTCTTAACCAGCTTTGATGTTTTTCACCTCTATGTTAATTTAAAACCCACGGCCACCAGCTGACCAGCTAAACATCTGGAAATCAACAAGCGCGGCAAAAATCACGGGTGAATTCTGCGATTTTTTTGTACTGCTTTTCCCGTGCCTGAAACGAGACTCTAATTTGGTTTTAATAAAAACTAATTGAAAGTAATTTAATACCAATTGATTGTTAAGGGGATACATTTTGCAGTTTATCAAGTCTATAGAAATGCAGTATAATTAACTCAAAACTGCACAGGCAAAAATGTAATTATAATCTCAACAACTTTAAACTTCCAAGCAATGTTTAAACAGTTAATTAAAAATTTAAAAGATAGTGCTATATTACATGTCTATAATGTTAATTGCTAAAAAATGCTAATCGATATTTGTTAAGTAATCCAATTAATTGAGTAATCTAATTTCTAGCATCTCTGAAGCTAAATAAATATAGCTTCATAAATCTGACTTACAAACTATGTAAATATCCAGATATTCATTTAAGATAAATTAATAATCAATTACATATTAAACGACTGCATGTTACTTATTAGTTATAGACACTGGGCCAACTTGAAAGCCACCAGATTAGGGTTTTCTTGTTTTATCATTTTTCAACATGCTGTACAAATCCAAATCTCAGCTCGTTGCTCTAACGTCCTACTTCTGAGTGCGTGGAGCGAAAAGGTCCATCTTTCGTTCAGTTGGCACGTTGGCTGCCCAAGTGCAAACTCAGAGCAGCTTTTATGTGTTTTAACTCTGCTGAACTGAACTGAACTGGCATTCCTAAAAACGAACAGCCACAGGGGCCACCTTTCCAGGGCCGCTGATGTCAGGGGAATCCTCGGTGTCTCCTGGCGCTTTGCATTTTAACGAGACTGTGTTTTGCAGGTCCCACTCCTGTTCCTCCTCACCACCAGAGAGCTCCAAGACCCACGAAGGATCCTTCCCGGCACAGCAAAAGATTGCAAAAGCGACTTTCAAAACTTCTACTTTTCTACTCTGTGCTGTTAAATTGTCACTGTGGAAGAGAAAACATCCCTCTGTCGTTTCTTTGCTTGCTATAAAGATACATTCTGAGATGGTAGTTTATGAATTTGGGATCCTGCTGAGCATGCTGAAGGTTAGCACAAAGACAAACGTTTTAGATTTCCAAAGAGCAAACTTCAGCTCGCTCAGAGCTCAGCTGGGAGGGATTCCACGGGAAGCTTCCATGGAGGATAAAGGAGTTAGAGAGCACTGGGAGTTTTTCAAGAACGCTCTCCCGGATGCACAAAACCAGTTCATCCCCTTTAAAGGTAAGGAGAAAGACACACCCTCGGCTTAACTGTGAGCTTCTGAGTCTGCTCAAAACCAAGAGAGAAGCGACCTCATCTAGTGGGAGGTGTCCCTGCCCAGGGCAGAGGGGTTGGAACTCGATGATCTTCAAGGTCCTTTCCAACCTAAACCATTCTATGAGTCTATGGAAAAGCGGATGAATACCTGTTGAGAACTACAAGTGCGTTGCCAGGGCGTGCAGAGATGCAGTTAGAAAAGCAAAAGCTCGGCTCAAATTGGTATCAGCCAGAAATGTCAAAAACTACAAGAAAGGGTTCTTCAGGTAGGTAAACAACAAGCAGAAAGAAACGGAAGGAAAATACTGGTCCACTGTTAAGCAGGAGACGTGAATTAGTCACCAACAATGCCGAAAAGGCAGAGGTTCTCAGCACCTTCTTCACCTCTGTCTTTACGAGCCCCGTTGGGCCCCGGGCCTTGGGAACAGCAATCCAGGTTGACGCAAACACAGGCTCACCACAAGTGAAGGCAGAGTTGGTACATGAGCTGTTACAGGAGCTTGACCCCTACAAATTGATGGGCCCTGACATTATCCACCCAAGGGTGTTAAGAGAGCTGGCTGATGTCATTGCGAAGCCATTCTCCATAAACTTTGAGAAGTCATGGAGATCGGGGGTGTCCCAGGAGACTGGAAGAAGGCTAATGCCACCCCCAGCTACAAGAAGGGCTTAAAGGAGGATCCAGGAAATTATAGGCCCATCGGTCTTACTTCAGTCCCTGGGAAAGTTATGGACACGTGACTGGGAAAAAATAGCACAGACTCACCAAAGGCAAATCACCAAGTAGTTGGACCAAGATGATCCTTGAGCTCCTTTCCAACCTGGTATTCTATGATTCTGTGAATGTAAAAATGCATTATCCTAAAGATGCCCCGAGGGCTGGAGGCCCTCTGCTGGGAGGACAGGCTGGGACAGGTGGGGGGTTCAGCCTGGAGAAGAGAAGGCCAAAAAGGGGGGACCTCAGAGCCCCTTCCAGTGCCTAAAGGGGCTCCAGGAGGGCTGGGGAGGGACTCTGGATCAGGGAGGGAAGAGATAGCATTAGGGGGAATGGTTTAAACTGAAAGAGGGGAGATTGAGATTAGATATTGGGAAGAAATTCTTTCCTGTGGGGGCAGTGATCCCCGGGGGCAGGTTGCCCCGAGAAGCTGTGGCTGCCCCATCCCTGGAGGTGGTCAAGGCCAGGCTGGACGGGGCTTGGAGCAACCTGGGCTGGGGGGAGGTGGCCCTGCCCAGGGCACGGGGTGGAACAAGATGATCTACTGGTAGCTGTTACTGACCGCTATTTTAATATACTTCCAATGAGCCATGATTAAATTACTGAACTCTCTTACTGGGTTGGGTTTTTTTTTCTTGTTTTTTTTTTTTTTTTCTCTCATCACTAAATTCTGTGTTTGCAACACACGCAATACAGCTAAAGTAACCTGTTTATCTGTGACCCCAGTTAGGTATTGGCTCATTATACCTACGTCAGCTCCAGACTGGAAACTTCCCAGGACAGAGACTCTCATCAGCTCAGTTTGCAATTCTCAGCATAATGTCAATATGCTTTTTTTTCCGAAAAGTATGTTTTCTAAATAGCATCGCACAATTCAGTTTTAATGTATTTGACAAAGCAGTGCATCAGCACAAGAGGGAGTCAGGAGATATTTTGCTGGATCAATTCTTAAATAAATACTTTGTATAGGAGAAATAAATAGCTGCATGGATAAACAGAGTAGCACAGTAAGAGGTGTCATTTTATTTCTGGATTTCAGATTCACAGTCTGGCCACATTCACCATTCACACGCTTCTCTTGCAGTTCAGCACTCAAGGATAGAAATGTATATCATCACAGCCTCTTCATGTAAACAACACTGATAAAACTGAAGGGTCAAAGTGCACATGATGGCAAGCTTGACAAAGTTGCCATACTTCAAATTTATTTAAAAGCAAAATAGAAAAAAAACTCTTTCTAACCCTGGGCTTGTTCCACAGGCAAGACAGTAAACAGATTACTTTAACAGCTGGGCTTACCAATTCCTTTTTTATTATCAATATTTATTTTAAAAATGCCCTCTGATGGCCAGGAGGTTAAAAAAAAATAATCAAGAAGGGTTGCAAATGAAAGGGGAAGTAAAAGTGTGCCAAGGTGTAGCATTTAACACTGTCCACAATACAAGATATTTCAAAATGTGTTGTCCACATTGTATCAGACCTATGGCTCTTTCTTTGACAGGCTTTCCTAAAACCTGAGTGACAGTTTTCACTGTAAGCTACACTGAAGGACAGGAACTTGATTCCATCATTTCATGGCTGTCAGCTCTACAGACAGGAAGGTATATTTTAGGACAACACACTTTTCAGCAGCTGCTTGCATGAATAAGAACAGACTTCCATCATTAGTCATTTAACCCATATAATGTGACAACAACATTTATTATAGAAGCTCGGAGATTCGTGACAGTAGCACGAATTCAGAATTGTTCTTTATATAATTTGCATGTGTTGAGTGCTTCAAGGAGACAATGTATTTGAACATCAATAACATTCGTCTTCCTCCTACCCTAATTGAGTAGGTAAAGAAGTGCTGAGACAGGATAACTTCCCGATGCTCCAGAACTTTGTGAGAAGCCACCACTGGGTCAAACACCCCATTGTCAATGCTACAGTCTGACAGCAGGTTACTCATGGCGCTACCTCCTTCGAAAAGGGAAGCCAAAAAGAGCACTGATTTTAGCATTTATCTGAAAAATAATAAAGATTTAAGTAGTTTTATCCATGACATGGGAACAGCTGTGACGATAAACAAACCGTCCCTCATTCCACCCTTCGCAAGTGCATTCTGCAGCAGCCACCACCCAGTCTTCCTCGAGAGCATCTCAGTGAGGATGGGCTTATGGCGAGCTCCTCGGCGTAGCCATGCCTCCTGCGATGCCTCTTCCCCTTGCACATCTGCTTAGAAGAGGGATGACTCAACTCTAAACGTACACTGAAATCAAATCGCTTTGCTGAAGTCTCAATTCCACGACATCAACCACATGAATATGCTGTTTGGGTTGATCCTGTAACGTTAGAGCACTGCAGCTGAAAGAAGCTTTGATGCAGAAAGCCTTGAGGAAGGACTGACTGCTGCAGAACTGAGGTAGCAATTAAAGTTTATAGGCTCCTCAGTGTTTACCTTGCGGCTCCACAGCATTCATCATGAGTCTATGACAGCCTGATAAATACAGACCAAACACTTGGAGATTCTCAGGTTTGACAGTCATCAAATAAGGTAATAACGAAAGCAAAATTTAATCCCCTTAGATTGCTGGCATTTTCCAAATAAATGGTAAGAAGGTGGTTCAGCATTGCACAGACAAACTTTAGGTTGGGTCTCAGAAACAGCATCTCCTTTTAACATCGACAGCTCCTTCGCACACAAGGCTCGCACACTCGACATCTACAGCTGTTTCCCCTAAGCTGGGTGGACAACCATCTAATTGAAATGACTGGATTGAAAAAACCCCCACTAAACGAACAAAGGAAAAAACCCACCCCAAACCCCAGCGAGATTACCCTGAACACAATAGCTTACCAATGAGAAAAATCCTTGAGTCCACATCCGTATCGTCCAAGCCTGACATTGCCTGCTCACCTCATTCAATTAGACTTTTAAAGGCATAAACGATAGAATAATTAACATGCTGCCTTTAGAAGTCAGTTGCTACCTAAAACTCAGTTGTGCCTGTGAGCATCAATCAGTGCCAAAGCGCTGATAAATTTATGTTGCATCTCATACACAATTCAAAATATAGTTTTAAGTCTGAAAACAAACCACACTGCTTGCCATGTGCTACATGGCTTTCTGTTTGTTTGTTTTCCAACCAGTTATGCCAGAGCTGCTTCAGGCCCAGCAGAAATTTCTCAACATCTGATGCATAACGAAAATATTTAATGCAGCACAAACACTCCTCTTTTCTTTCCCCTCTCCATTCCTTTAGTGAAGTGATAACCAAAGCCCTGGTTTTCTTTTATTGTGTATAGATGAACAAGGACTGGTTCCAGCCATTTCCTTTCTAAAAGATCTTGAAACCAGCTCCAGAGACCTCCTCCCTGGAAACAGAGCGAGCTGACACAGTCCAGCAAAGGACAGGAGTTCACAGAGATGCATAAGCCAAATCACTACAACACCTGGAACTCTAGAAGTTCCCCTCCAGAGTGGCCATGTCCAGACCATACCCATCCTGTCCAACTGCAAGCTCAGAGCTGCAGTCCCAGGGGATGTCCTTCCCCATCCCAACCGCGAAGCAGAAGGAGAGAGAAATAACTTGTTTCCGAGCCTCCGAACTTCTCCAAAGGGTACGCAAGGGAATCCTACATACATTTTGCACACAAACTACCACGGTGAATAGCTGCACTTATGGAACATTTGAGGCTCTTTATGCATAAAAACTTTGAACTGGCTTTTGAATTTTTTCCGGTTTTCTTAATGGCTTTTTACTGCGCAATAATTCCCATCCTAAGTGTTTGGTAAGATAAGTGTGAAGACACTTTATGCTGGACCTAAATTAGTTATTGGGAAGAAATTGTTGGCTGTGCGGGTGGTGAGCCCCTGGGGCAGGTTGCCCCGAGAAGCTGTGGCTGCCCCATCCCTGGAAGTGTTCAAGACCAGGTTGGACGGGGCTTGGAGCAACCTGGGCACGGGGGAGTTGGCCCTGCCCAGGGCAGGGATGGAACTAGATGGTCTTCACAGTCCCTTCCAACCCAAGCCATTCTGTGATTCTGTGATAAGTGGACTGATGGATACATTCCCCATGATGCCCGAGCAGTTCCGCTTCAGAGGCAGGATTTAAACCTAAGGCGCCGTGCCCCAAAACGGGGCACATTTCCCTTTTGCTGGAAAACCCTTCTAATCTTCACTGGACCGCGTCCAAGTGAAGGCCTGCAAGCCCAGGCTGCCTTTCAAAATATCACATGCCATGTGTATTTAAAAATAGCTCGCCAAGGTTTTTCATGCCTGTGACCATCACATTAAAAAGTAATTTCAAAAATTCAAGGTTCTAGTAACTTATATATTGTCTTCTTTTAAGAAGGCATAAGAAGAAACATTATAGAAACAGCTATGTAAATATATTTCATTTAATAAAAATGTAAATAAGATTCATAGAACAGACTTAGAAACCTTGAAATATTTATTTTAAATGAAAGGGATTAAGTCCTCAAGGTAAGATTTGTTTCTAAACTTGTAACTCCAGTATTGTAGGGCTGTTGTGTTTTATTTTATTTATTAAAGGGACAGTTCTTACATGACAAATACTTTAACCTACCCTAGCATACTTACTGCTACTCTTTAATATACTTTTAAGGACTTTTGATTGTTGCCACCCTGGTTTGGATTCAAACCAGCCCATTACAGAAGAAATGTTCAATATCTCATTACTAGTGTTTTCCAGCCTTAATTATTTCCAAAAATACATTTGTCCCTTTGCATTCATACTTGGTTTGGCTTCACAGCATCTGACAATGAAAACCTGACTGAAGATGGAAAAAAAAAAGTCTAAGTAACCATCACACAAATTTTATTTATAGGAACACAAAGGAAGAAAATTAAAGTGTTATTTTGAACCTCCTTATCTGCAAAACAGAAATAAATACTGATGGTCTGAGCCCTCGACTTACTGACAACTCATAGCAAAACTTGTTCTACAACATCAGCAAAACCTAAATGGCATATTCATTGTACTTTCGATGACGGACCAAACAGGGAAATTGTATTTGCACACTTGTGTCTGTGAAAAGCAGCTGGTGTTTTTAGGAAAGATAAGTTGAATATATGAGGTTGTCTCCTGCTAAAGCTTTATCCGAAAGAGAGGTTGATACCTGCCTTCTAATGTCAAAGTTTCATTGAAGAATTAGGGAAAATAAAGGACTGGGAGGGTAATTCTGAGAAACGGATGGGGTAGATTAAACATACCTCGTGAAGATTTCTCAATTATAGCAAAATTTTACTACTTTTTGTCCCTCAAAATGTATTGTGGACAGATGCGAGTAAGCGGTGAGATATAGTAATGAGGTCTGCTATAAACAAAGACGCCAGATTTGTAATAACATGTAATTAATGTCAACAAATGGGTGCACATTCCTTAGGATAAACGAATCCTTATGACCTTCATTTCCTGAATCTTACCGACCTATTCAGATCTGCAACTGGAAAGAAACTTCTTATGCAACAAAACCTTAGGATCGATACAGCATTTAGCTCAAAGCCATTGTAGCACTGCAAACGCAGGAGCAGCATGCTGACGAACTCAAGTTTGAAAATCACTTTTGGTGCGCATATCCTCACCAGTTCGGGTCTATTTCTGACAGAAATGGGTAAGCAAGGAAAGAGAGAATTGCGATCATCAATCCCGGAAAAGAAAAAGCCTTGAATCACAACTTGAGGTTCATCAGGAGACAGAACTAACACTGCAACTTAGCAGCTATGTTTCTCAGACGGTGATGAGAGACCTTAGAGACTTCAGGTACACCACGCCTGAAGGCCGAGTCAAAAATCACCCGACGCTCGCCATTAGCTGCATCGCCGTAAACTGCTGCGCATCGGAATCGGCGTTTGTGGAGCGGCTTTCAAAAAACTGTGCTGTACTGAGACCATATTATCGTAAGCGTTGTTTCCCCAGAACCACACTGCAAGTAATTGCGCTCTTTTCTCTGGACGCAATGCGAGCACAAAGAGCGGAGCAGAAAATGCACAGAAGCTTTAAAATATTTATAGCAGCAGTACCAGCTATATATATATCATGATAGTCAAGTTAACGCTGGATTTTTAATTAGAAACGGTGCTTTCTGGAGAAACATTTATTAGCTACAGGAAATTAAAAGTAATTATGAGCAGGTAAAAAAAAATTAAATAGAACGTTGAAACCCACAAATAACTACCAGTGCCCAAAGTACCAAACTCCTTTGTGCAAAAGCAGAAATTCAGTGGGTTTAAGGAGACAAATGTTTCAGGTAAATTCTTCTCATACTCCACATTTAGGTGATAAAAGGACACCTCAGCTCTTAATACGCTGTATTGGGTTTGCGTGGCAAGGTTTTGGTAGCGGGGTGGAAGCTGCTAGAAGCTTCCCCCATGTCCGACAGTGCCAATGCCAGTTGGCTCAGAGAGGGACCCGCCGCTGGCCACGGACGAGCCCATCGGCAACGGTGCCACTGCCTCTGGGATAACATAGTTATTTTTGGTGAAAATTTGTATTGCAGTAAATTAGGACTACCTACTTCAATCGCAGCACTTGTCTTCTTATGGCACAAATAATTCAACGCGACTCGATTCAATCCTGAAAATACTACACATTTCAGAAGGAACCAATACACAAAAACTTTCACTCATTCACTCCAATTTATCCTTATTAGGGCTACAAAGATGATGAGGGGACTGGAGCATCTTTTTGATGAGGAGAGGCTGAGGGACTTGGGGCTTTGTGTTTCTGGAGGAGAGAAGACTGAGGGGGATCTTATCAATGCTCATAAGCACTGAAAGGGCGGGTGCCAGGGGGATGGGAACAGTTTTTTCAGCGGTGCCCAGTGACAGGAGAAGAGGGAACGGGCACAAACGTGACCATGGGCAGTTCCACCTCAACCTGAGGAGGGCCTTCTCTCCCGTGAGGGCGGCAGAGCAGTGGCAGAGGCTGCCCAGAGAGGTGGGGGAGTCTCCCCCTCTGGAGCCATCGAGCTCCAGAGGGCCCTGCCCACCCCACCACTCTGGGGGTCTGGGATCTGATAGAATGTTTGATCACCAGCTGCCTGCCAGATCACGTTTAGGCAGATATATGCAACTCTCAGTTAACAGAGTCCCTCGCTGCCTGCCCCGAGGTGGAAGGGCACACGCCGCACCGCCGTACAGTCACTCCTGTCCCCGTGTCACCTCTTCGGGTTAAGGGTGAAGAGGCAACCACCCGACAGGACAATCACAGCCTGCCATAATATGGAGATTCCAGCCGCATCCCCAGACTGGATCACTTCTAAACTCCTGCTGTTGTTGGGGTAACTGCTGTCAAATTCGCAGTGACGGCTGCACTGTTATGGTTCATTCTGCGCCTGATACAACGCCCGGCACAACCCCCGGCACGGAGGGCAGAAAGGGCTAAATTCTCCTCTGGTGCCAAGCGAAAGCCTTCTGTCAGCTCTCCTGACGTCTTGACACTCTGCACCAGCTGAAACGCCGGACCGCGCTCCAAGAAAAGCGTAATTCAGATTTATGAGAAGACATTTCCTATCCAATATAATTGATTACCTACTGTAATGTGAACAGAACCTAATTTGTACTAATGAATCCTATGCATAATACAGCAAAGCATTTAATAATACGGAGACCGCAAAATGCCAAGCCAGATGTCATTGATGGTGATAACAATTTTCCCAGATGGCTGTGTTTCCTCTCGCTTTTTGCCGCCTTCAGGTTTGAGAAGATGGCATTTAGCTCAGGAGATAGCTCTGATATTCCACGTCTATTCGTTTTGTGCCATCACAGTCTGTGTACTACACCAAGCACTATCCTATTACCGTTACTGTTACAGTATGGAAATGCTTGTCTGCTCTGGCAAATTTTGATAAATGTAACATCGGATTAAAAATAATATAACCATACATGGAGAATCCAATCAAGATTGAAGCTAACACATCTCTTTGCATCGTTTAGAGAAGAAAAACAAGATTAAAACTCTTCAAATTTTAAAACACTCAGTTATGAAACTGGCATGGAAATGAAACAACACTTATACATTACACCACTAAAAACGTGCCTTAGTTGGGGGGAAAAAAGTCTGTGTACTTTTAAAATTATTCCATTCATTCGCCTTTTTTTTCTTTTTTTTTTTTACATACTAGGACCAGTGATAAAATTAACAAACTGTGGATTCTTTCATGCCAAACCGTAATCAGCATGAGGGCTAGCCATGAATTGCATACATTTGTAATAGCAATACGCCTTTGTATCCTATTTGTTAAAATTACAAAGCCTTTTCCTAAATGTCAGGATGTACTGTAAAAGGACACAGAACTGCTCAAACTATAAAATGAAAAGCTGAAATTCAGCTTTATACGCCAGAATGCAAACCCAGATTCAAGTTGGTAAGAGCCTGTAACGCAGATCAGCATGGTTATTTTGGTGGGTTCATTACCAAACACATTTAACTCGCTAAATTAATTATTTTTACAGAAGACAATCTGCACACATTCTTTCCTGTATATGCAATCAATCCGAGTGAAAATTATACACAGTAGGTTGTAAATAGATCTTCTCCTGATTTTGCAGGCTTCACCAGATTATAAAACTAAAATGCAAAAGAAAAACTGTAGGACTGGGTAGCAGATGAGGCATTGCTATTAATGAAGAAAAGACAAGTATTTAAATTGAGAAGGCATCTTGATGCTTTCTATGCAAGCTGAATAGGAGAACATAATAGGAAAATAAAGCAGCTATCAGACAAAATAAATAGGAATACATCAACAGGGACTGTACAGAATTAGCGTGGCGCAGCGAGAGAAGCAACGGCTTTAGAAGAATATACTAAAATTTTTACTTTGCATTATAATGTCATCCTAGAAACAGATGGCAAAATGCCACTAGAACAGGAAGATGTCAAGAAATAATAGTGTCAGCAGCTATATAAAGAGCTAAAAGATGCTTCAGACTACCTTGTATTTGTAAGGCCGTGCTCTACAAAGTCTTAAAATAATTTCATCTGTGCAAGCAAAGCAAGCAAAGACACCGCAGCCTCTTGCCTTGCCCACCAGCCGCTTTTAAAAAGAGAGTCTGGGCTCAGGGTCAACCCGGATGCAGAAAAAGGAGAGTGTTTTTAACATGTTGTAAAGAAGCAGTATCGTCATCGCTCGTTACAAACTATACATGGTTCGATACATGCTTAGGGTTGCTTATTAAGTTTGTCACGCCTAATTAGGAATCGATAGGAAGAGGTAGTAGGGACCGATTTGGGAAAACATGCTTTAAATGTGAAGCCCATCATCAATGTTGTTCGTACATCCAGTGAGATCTCTAATGAGTTGAAAAAGAACTACAATGTGGGTCTAACAGCGCACAAGGATTCAGAATGCTTTATAGAAGACAATTTATACAGCATCTTAAGTCTCAAACCATTAAACCGCCTTCCTTACGTTCCTAGGTAAGCCCCGAATGTTTATTTTGCGAGGAACAGCTCTAAGTGCCACATACAGCGGAATTCACTTACACTAAACGGGGAGAAGGAAGAACCAAGATACGACAAACAAGGAAGGGAAAACGCGATGGTGAGCTAAAGGGGTTCTGTTTATTTAGAGCACATTTTGTGGGAGGACAGACTTGGAAGAAATTGAGGCAGGAAAGAGAGAAAAAGACAGAAGGGATGGAGGGAGAGCTCCTAAAGCCAACGTGCCTGGCGTGTCGAGGCCGTACGGCCAGACGCCACGTTCACTTTAGAGGCTGATTCTGGGAGGCCGTGGGAATAAAGAGGAACCATCTTCTCAATTCTATAACCAGGGAGTGTCTCCAAGAAATCCTTCACAGCACAGGAGAAAGAGTCAGATATACTCTAAGAACTTTTTGGTTTTCTGCTTATTCTTTGTAACGCTGTCTCCAACTTCGCACAATCAAGAGCTTATCCCAGACTTTCTCAGAAATACTAATGTTAATGCTTGGGCTGTCTTTAGAATTAACTGAACCTATTGTACGACAAATCTCAAAAAAAAAAAAAAAAAAGTTTAGATCAAGCTGCACATGCAACAAGTCCCTCAATTCTCGAGCTGTTATTGCATTACTGGAGTTTTATAAATTGGAGCCCGTCTTCGACTGACTGCCAGACGCACCAAAGATCGGTGTCACGGGCTCGGTGCAGGCTGGGGATACACAGCCACAGCATCACCCACAGCTATCCAAAACTTACGTCTGGCAGGAAAACAAAAAAGCTGCATTACTGGTAAGTACAATAAGAATAAAAGAAAAATTAGACCAACAGTATAAAAAAATCACTTTAGCTGTTAGTATTTTGCCTTTTTTTTTTTTTTTTGTATTTACATCTTTATGTATCTGTATTTAAACCAGCTACGAATGATTCCCGGTTGCCTTCAGAAGGACGGACGCCTCAAACTGCAGGAGAATCCGCCAAAATGAAGATAAAAGTGATATTTTGCTGACTTGAGCAAACACAGTTGAACTCTCCAACGACCATTTTTCCATTTATGATATCGGTGCAGTTAGATCATTTGGGTAATAAAATACAAATTGTTGACTGGATCAGTTATTTTAAGGATATAGCACATGTAGAACATATTTCAGTTTATTCCCAAAGGCTGTAAAAGCAGCCATAAAGCAATCAGAAAGCAGGTAAAGAACGACTTTTATGGCAGGATAAATGAATGATAATTAGGCAACAAAACAGGAGGCAGAAGGAGCTGGAAACCTTTGTTTCCTTGTTCCCTCAAGCCTCTAGGTTTGAAAATCCTGCTGACAATACCGAAGGAGTTTGGGTAAGTAACTATTATAGCAGTGACACATTGCCAAAGCCAGTACGTTATATTTTGGCTATTTAAACCAATCATTACATGCAGTAATGACTCATCAAGGCAATAAATACTAGGGGAGGGGGGGATCGAGGAGGGAAGTTCCATCTACCAACACAATTCTCACATTCGAACCGGAAAATAACGTTGCGCTGCAATATGGAAAACTGAAGGCACGTGGGTATCACTGAAACCCGTTCCGTATGAACACATGACCATTTTCCTGGCCATCTCCATGAATCTCAGCCAGCCACTCACACCTCTCCCAGCCCTACGCCTCAGTCCCTGTGCCTGGCGCATTTCTGCCCCCACCGAGTTCCCACCTCTCCTCCACCTCAGTAGGCGGCTGATGGACCATTCTCCCCCATTCTCATCTCTGACCCCCGGGTATTTGCAGAAATGTGCATCTTCAGAGCTATTTATCGGTGGGTCATCAACGAGCTGGCATTTATTCATCCATACCTCCATCTTTCATTTCACTGTACATGCTATGCTGAGGCAAAACCAGGTCTTTTGAGTTCAAGATCTTTAAAGGCAAACTTCCCGTTTAAAGCAAAGTTTGCACAGCAGGTCATGTGTTCTCATTTTCTACATTTCTAACAGTCATTAAAAAAAGAAAAAAGTTAAGTCACTCCAGTAGTTATTTGCAGTTCAGTCACGAACCAGGGAGAATTCAGAGAGATGTTTAGACCCTTTGCACAAGAGCGGATGGAGCAATTGCTGTATCACACATATACACGGGGCTCCGGCAGCATGGAGTCTTTGCCTGACATCTGTACGAAATGTATTCAGAGTGAAGTCATACTCCTCTGCACTGAACGTATTCATAACAAGTCCCATTTGCTCTTGTGCTAACACTTTCTCTTGGTGTCCCCAGGTCTCCTCAGCCTCCAGCAAGGAGGGGGCAGCAGCATCTGCTGGGCTGGTGTGAGGCCGGTCCGCGGGAACGGACGCGGTGGCCTTGCAGGGCGGCTCTCCTCGACTACCCAACGTTTTATATCCTTTTTCCTATAACCCACGATCTCAGCTCCCCGTTATCTCAATTCTGATTAATCCGGGGCGTTCTTCTACAGACATTTTACTACACAATTCTCCTTTCTTCAACATTTCTTCTAAATTTTTGCAAAGTGCTGCAGTCAGGCTGGCGGTTTGGGGTCACAGGATTGAATTAGATGCTACACTTGCTGTTTGCCGGTTATGTTCTACTATACTCAACTCGATAGTTGCACTGGAAACCTTTGCTACCGAAGTATGCATGAAAGCAAACTTCTGCATCAGCTCTTTCAGAGGGATTCTTCCACTCAGCAGATAATTCCAGCTCTAGAGTTTCACTGCTACCTTAGACATTTTTACCACAACTAATAGCCTTAAAGCCTAAAGCTATTTTTATTTTTAAAATAAAAACAAATGAAATTGCAGCATCCTTCCTTATTAACTCTTTTTTTCTAAAAAAAGAGAGGTAAAAAAAAAATTAACAGCATGTTTCTAAGAGTCAAGGCCACAAAGGTGAAAAACACAGAGACCTTTCATCTTGTAATTCAGCCAAGATGTGGTACAATATATTTAAGGTGTTGTAGCTGGACATAGAAGGCATTCGAGGGAACAATAGCTTTTGAAAAAGTAATTTGCACTGTATTTCACAATATAATGAAGACATTTATTTGTGTTGATGTCTCCAACACCACAGAACATGTCTTGCACATAATTGCATCCAACTCCTCCTCACCTTTTTTTTTTTTAATAATGGGCAATAATTTCTCCTACACGGTTTGTATGTGTTTATTCTGCCTCTGAAATCTGTGAATCTGTATCAAACAAACCAAATTAGAAATCCTTGCATCGTTACTATCAAGACACTGGGCAAATCAACTTCAAAGCATGTTTTACTCAGCTTAGGATTGACCTCTTCCAGCACAGCTGGAGAAACTGAGGATGTGGTTTCCTCTACAAAAGACAAAAAAAGAATGCCCTGGCAGGACTGTCACGGCTGCATGTCCAAGTCGCAAATAAAGCAGATATATGAAATTGTTTGATATTGGCATCTCTGGTGGGTCGCCTGCTTACGTGTAATTCATTATTGTAATGACCACTCCAAAACCCTATAAAAACACAAACTTCACAGTTCCAGTGTGATTCCTTTACACGTCAGCTTTATGAATGACTGACATGTCACTTCAGAGCAGCTGAATTTGAAAACTTCTCAGCATCAGGCAAGACTATAGTGTTCTACAATGCCTTGCATGGCTTGAGTGTGCCAGGTGGAAAAAACAAAAAAAAAAAAGGCAAAACTTGATTTGTGTCTGTTTCCTTCTGTCATAGAGGAGTTGTGCCAGCATGTTTCATTCTCCTGCTAAGGTCCTTTAATGCCACACAATTGTTTCAGCTGAATTATCTGAGTTCCCCTCAAAGATCTGCCCATGTACCCTCGTGGGTTCATAGATGTCCCATAGAAACTACTCTACCTCCTAACCTGGAGTGGTTACTGTGTACAGACCCCACTTTCTCTTCTTGGATGTCCACAAAAGCAAGAGGGACAACGGTTTCTCTAACTGTGCTCCTAATTATGTGCTATCGTCTCATTTACGAGAGTTGCCACAGAAAAAAAGAAGTATGAAAAGTGAATGAGAAACTCGTATTTTGCTAGAGGTAAACGCGTTTTCTTCAAGGCATCTGGTGGCACAAGAATTGGAACTTGAGCAGAGGAAACAAGTCTTAGGTAGTAGCTAAAAACAAAAGTTTAAAAAGAGTTTGCAATCGAGAAGAGTGTTGAGTAAGTCAAGGCAGGGACGCAACGCTAGGGACAGCCAAAAACCATGGGTCTTGCTAAATCCATTTGAGACAAAGGATGGGACCACTGAATTACAGAGAGCATCTGAATAGATTAATTAATGCTCAGAGGAGTAAAACGTGAAATACAGGAGGCAAGAGATAGAGGAGATACTATCCACATTTGTATGCAATTATTAAACTACAGACAAAGGAATGAGAACAAGAAATACGGGGGAAAAGCCCTAATCCGTAAAGCAGTCCAATCCACTGAGAAAGACACTAAGGGAATGAAAGAAGGACCTATGTTAGGAAATCAGAGGGAAGGACAGAATAAACTGGTGTAAGACCACAGAAGTCAGCAACATGAGAGAGGTGCTGATTTAAATAGCGATTGTGAGAAGGAAGAGATTCTTAGAAAGTACGGGCTAGAATACATGCATATGTATCCATTTCCTCTGATATCAATATGAGAATTAGAGCTAAGCTTCCCTTCCCTTCTACTTTTTTAAGGAATTTATTTTTCATTGAAAGATGGAAAGGTAAGATGGAACTGTGGGAAGGCTGCATGCCTGGTGTATGGTATTTAATCATCCTCTCTTTTGACACTGTAAACTTCATTATATCACCATATAATCTTGTCTGGTGTCATTGTGTATTATGGTTTCTCCTCTCAATAAAAGAATTGTCTAAGCCAACACTGCATGAATGGTCTTCATGAATTTATGCTGACTAGCCCAAAATAAGCTGCAGGTGCTCCTTGCTCCCCTCTTAATTATCCACGGTGCCGCATTAAAACACCTTCAGCCTGCTGGTGCTTCCAATATTTCCTAGGAGCACACAGAGACTTCAGTGCTCTCCCTGCACATTTGGTCTAATCTTTGTTAAATTACACAATTATTTTAATTTCTCAAACTTTACTAATTGAATAGATCGTATCCCTTCTGTTACATATCTTTGCAACTTGTCCAGAAAGAAGGGGAGTTCACAAGAGATTTCACATGGAACTATGCCTTTGGAAAGACTCACTGCTTGATGGATAGTCTTTGCCATAAAGCATACCAACCAGTTACCATACAGGTAACACATACTCAGCTGGAATATAGTGGAACTTGCACTACGGTAGCTTCTGAGAAGATAATAGCCGAAACACAGACTTCAAATAAGACAACACACAGTAGAAACAACCAACGAGAACAGAATTCCATGAACAATTGCTCCAAACAGTGACTTACTCTCCTTAGCAATTTAGTTTTCTCATCTGTGTCCGAGTTGTTTTGCACAGTATATCCGTGTCTATGACATCTATTTCCATTAAACAGTTGGATCTGCTTGATCTTCTCTAGCCAACATTCTGACCAACCTGGCCTAGCCTTGAGGCTAGCCTTGCTCCCATCGGCAAATTGGCCTAAGAAAAGATTTAAAAGCACCTTACAGTGAGAATTATTGTGACATACCAGATAAAATAAACAAAATTCGCTGTTTCCACTTCTATAAATAAAACATTGATGATATATGTTAATCTTACCTTACAGTATCAGTGGTAAAAAGGCCTTAGAGCCTATTCAATCGCTGATGAATGTCGCAAATTAAACAACAATGTGTCAAACCGTCTATTTTCACCATCGTTATAACTGTTTCTGAGTAAGGTGCATTTTAAGTTTGTTTAATTGTAACACAGGGCTACTTACCAGATTTTTTTTTTTCCTTTACTTTGCTTATTCTGTACAGAATGCTAAAGGAACAAGAGAGTGAAAACAAAACAGAGTCTTAATGAGTTTAATTTACACATAATACTTTCATGATGTTATGCTAGATGAATTCTTTTAGCATTAAAACAGAAGCAGGAGAACTCATGCAGTAAGGCATAGGGAATTAATTTTGCCTAGCTCACCGCTATCCAGAAGAAAGTAATTCCCAAATGGAGTTTTTAATCCGCTGTCCATCACCTGTATTCTTGCAGTTTGAGCGTGTCGTAAGAAACAGCGTAATAGATAATCACTGTCTTGTGGCTCGTCCCATCCCCAGCCCTTTGTAAGTCATTGCCGGTAATAAGTAGTGAAACATATTTAGAAACACACAGATTATGGTATTGATCTTCTCACATTGGATCACAAACATCTCTCTCTTCTACCTAGGTAATATTTCGATTTGAAACATGCTTCAATCCACTTCTATATGGTCCTTTGGTGGCTTCACTGAAAGGCCAGAAAGAGTAAAAAAGCCCCGTTATTTCAATGAGACCCCAGTAATACTTTTTTCCAAACATTTGCATCGAGTGTGACTGCTTTACACAAAAAAATCAGTGACTGCCAAAGTCATCTAAACACAACAGTGACACTCCCGCGGTACCACCCCTACAACACCGGGTCTCTGATCAGCAATTGCAAATCACTTCAGTTCTTTCCAACTTTTTTCCAGAGTTCCTCCCATTTCAAGTGAACCTCTCTGCATGTTGTGACTGGAAAGGAAAACACCTGTACTTCTCTGACAAATGACCTATAATAAAAATATAGACACACGTATACATGTATGTGTTAGGATAACGGTAAGGACGTGGCACCTGAAATAAGCCAGATTCGCAAAAAAGGGTTTGAAGAACACTATTAAAATGCAGCATTAAAGGTAAATGGAATTGTAAGAAATTGCTGGGTCTAGCTAGTATTGACCCATGAATCTTAATACAAGACAGCTGAACTACTGAATACAATGGGAAATTTATTGTTTAAGCTATCAACGTTATTAAAGAAATGGTGTCAGACAACACCAAACTGAAACAAGACCTCTAAGAACCATCAAAGGCTAGTAAAAGATGATTTTTTTGCAGACTTCCTAAGATGGTTGAGTGCAGACTACAAATGAAAAGAAATACATATAAAATATATATATATACTGAAAAGTCAACACTGCTTCATAAAAAGAGAAAGGGAATAAACCTTTTCAGGTTTTATCATTAAGGGAAGATATTAGTGAGATATTGAATAACCTGTACTAGGATATTTGCTGTTCAACATATTCATAAGTGATCAGGAAAAGAGTGTATAACAATATGACAGATTGCAAACTAAGAAATTATTCTGGTCTGTACATTAAAATGATAACGTTATTTAAATTTTTATCTATTAGGTTTTTTAAAATGATAATTATGACTGTCATCTCACTGGAGATCTACAAGAAATATGTCTTTACAATACAATGGCAGCTGAAAATTCATGTAAATAAACACTATCTAATTGCTTTGCGAAGAACCAACTTTTAATTTTGCACAAGAAGTGATGGATCCTTAACCCATTTTGGAAAAAAGAATCAAGAGTCATCAACTCACAATTTTAGTGACTGTGAAGATGTCACATTATATTAGGAATTATTCGGAAAGGAATAGGGAATAAAACACAAAGCGGCATTACGCTTCTAGCCATGGTGTACCCACATCTCAAACGCGGCATATAGTTCAGGTCATCGCCACTCCAAAAGATTACAGCGTAGACGAGCAGAGTACAGAAGAATGTGGAACAATGAATTTGATCAGAGGAATGGAATGGATTTCATAGAAAGAAAACTACATGGGGTAATTTTGGAAAATAAGTGGCTGAGAAGAAATATGATAGAGGTCTATAAAACGATGAGCAGTATAGAGATAGTGAATAGGCAATGATTTTTCATTATTTGCCATTATTCAAGACATAAGTGGTATAAAATGAAATTATGAACAAGCAGTTCAAAACAACCATGAAGAAGGACTTTTTCCTCACAACTCATAATTAAATCATACAGCTCATTACCCTGGCATGATGCTTCTGCCAAGAGCATAAATTTTTTCAAAAGGAATTAGATAAATTCCTGGAGGGAATGTCCACCCTCAAAGCACTAGAAGCAACTACTCCATACATTACTGGAGCTGAGAGAATATAAGTAAAAAGGCCCGATCTGCAGCTACATCTACAGATGTACCAGGTTCTGTCATCTGCTGTTGTCCACCCTGGAGACAGGCTGCTGTGCTACACCAGCGTTAACCCATTGATGCAGACCTTATGTTCTCCACAAGGAATCCTATGGCCACGTGGGAGGCCCTCAAGTCTCTTATTTTATAAAAAGCAGGAGAGGGAAGGTAAGCGAGTCTTATAGTGATACGATTGATTTCCAAGATTCTTAGACTGTCCTACATACAGAGAAAATATGAGTTTTGCTCAGAGTTATGTCAACTTTCCAAAAAACACAATGCCACCAACCTGCTAGGGTATAGAAGTGTCTTCAACAGATTTGAATGACTTTGAATGACTTCAAGTTCACAAGCAGTCCGAGATGTAACCTAAGCCACTTTTTAAATTTCAATTAAATATCTTTGTATTAAATACTTTAAGTGTAATGGGATGTTTGTGGCAACCTGAATGAAACACTGTGTAACAACAAAAAAGGGGTGGCAAAGGTATGAAAAATCCGTACGTTCTCATTTCATGTGACTGGCCATAAAAACATACATTTTTCACCGTTTTTTCAGTTTGCCTAGCAAACTCTTCATTTGTAGAAATTAGCCGACACTTGAGCAATAAAACACTCAAACACTTTGATTACTGAGATTACTATGACTCCCATCCTCCAATTAAGGCGAAATGCAGTCCATCACTCGGTGTTACCACGTTAAGCTTCATAGAGATAACTTTCCCCAAAAAATATTCTCTCAGCTTGCAGTGGGACTGCTCCCGTTCTGGTCAAGGGTAGGGAAACGGACCATCTACGCACTAATACGAGAAACCCCTACTAATAGTACAAGGCCATAAAATAATCCGCTACAGTTATGGACCAGAAGCCCAGACTGCAGAGCTATCAATCTCGAGACAACTCCAGCGCAGGATGAAATTGATGGCTCTATAACCAATAATATTTCACTCAGTTTTAGCTCCCGCTGCCACTGCCGCACCGATAATCTCCTCCCAAAACATCAGCTGCAGGAATATTGTGCACCTAATGATGCACTACTGAATCACAAGTATATCAAATACAAGGAAAGGCTGACTGGGCTGTCAGCTTCTGCCATTTGAATGAACAGAAAAGGGAAAAGAAATGCGATGGAAAAAAGGAGACAAAAAGTGTTTGCTTCAGCAAGGTCTCTGGGTCTCTGCAGCACTTTTCCTTAGAGGCTTTTATTATGATGACCCATTTATTGATAGCAAATCTTGGGAGCTCAGGAAATGTAGATTAATTCTGGGAATTGTCTGCCTCAGATTTCTCGTTCTATTTTCTCTCCCCCCCCCCTTTCTAGTCAACTACTTTGGTGTTTCCGTCAATGACAAAAAGATTAAAGTAAACTAGAGTGCCTATTTTCCAAATTCACTTTGATTCAAGATGATAGCAAGTGCTCCCAAAAAGAGAAATCTACCAGATTGATTAATTAATGTTCTTATTCATTAACTGACTGATTATTCCAACAAAGAAAAGATTTATAGTATCGTCATGTAGCGATGCTCCCTGCAGTTAGCCTGCTGTTGAGGAAACTCACCAAGACTAAGAAAACATGCATAAAACACAGTTAACATCCACCCAAGAATAAGGCTGAGATTAACAAAAACCCAATGATATCACTGATTCCCAATACGCTCTTTAATTCTATAGCATCTAAGGCTCTAAACACACACTTTAACAGCTTTATTGCTTCTTATGTTAGCTCAACACTAGCCATATATCACATTCACACGTGGTAAATTCAACATGGGGTATTAAGTAAGAAAAGTGCATAGAAAGTCTAATCAGGCATTTAAAAAATAATTTTAGATGTGCTTTCATGATCAAACAATGCAGTATAAACCAAATATTTAAAACTTATCTTAAAACATAGCTACCCTGATAAGCGTAATTTGGAAATCTTTAATGAATTCACCTCAATTAGCCTTTAATTAACTAGCTCATTAAAAACTGATTTGAATATTGCTCAAGAAGAAATCCTTGTTCAACTGTTACGATAGACTAGGAAGTCAATGAAGGTAAGAAACACACATTTTGGAACAGTCTGAAAGTCATATTTGTTGCAGGGGAGAAAGCCCTCAACTTCTCACGACATCCAACACAAAACACACGAAATACACGACATAAGCACTGGAAAACGCAGGGGTTGGGTTGGTTTAATTCTGTTCAGAAGGAAAACAGAACTAGTAATGAACTAATCCATCTTGAACACATGTCAGCTGTCTTCAAAACTGCTTACGACCAACTCTGTTTTAGGCTATCCTTTCAGAAAAACAACGGCCAATTTTAACATCACCTTACAAATTCCCGTATAGGCACAAAAGCATGTGCAGAGGCATTTAAAAGAGCAAAGACACCTTCACGGGTGCTTGAAAAATGTTGTATAACACTGAATGCGACTCGTGTGCAGGAGTCGTGCTGCAGGAGCCGTCGAGGCTTAAGGATATGGGGAAGGAAAGTTTAGCGCGGAGGTACAATATTTTTATTAAAATAATTGATCGGATCAGTGGAAAAATAATTGCCTACCTGTTACTTCAGTTGATCTTACAAACGATTTTTTTCCCTCTATGACTTTCACTTCAAATACAGCTCAAGGCTTTGCACTGTCTCACATCAGGTTGACATGGAAACTTTGGTGAGCTTTAAGCAGGACAAAGTCAAGACCCAGAGAGAAAGAACACAAAAGAGTAGCGCCAGGAGGCAGGAAAGATAAAAAGTAAGAGCATAACTTTATGTGCCACTTTAATAAGTGCAGAGTATGGAAGTAATTTTATTTTTTTTTCTTTTTCTTCACTGAGAAGGAAACTAATGCAGGGACAAGATTGTGGCCCGTTGGCATGGCCTTGTGTTGAAAATGATGTTTTGTTGCATTACCTGGAAGAGGTCACTGAACAGTTGGACTTGAAATTGTCTAAATCTAAGCCACATTCTGTCATTCACGTATGTTGCAAAGTGTACAGAGCCAAAAAAATCATTCTCCATTGGCAGAAAAATAGCTCAGGAGCAGTTTTTGCCCGTAAGCTCCTGCGTGGTGGCTTTAGGCAGCGTCTTGCCTTCCCACTGTACTGCTGTGCTCCTACAGAAAGGTCAGGAAGAGACTGGCCCCAGAACAGGAGTTGACAACGACTCAAACCCTTCACGTATGTGAAGTAGCACCATTATTAGCATATAAATCCAATACAATGCAAGAGTAAACACTAATGATATCATTGCAAATATTAATAATTTAAATCCAATAGAACAAGTGTCTCAAGAATGCACACGAGTTACCAACACCCCTAATTCAGCTGAGTCTAAAAATACATTTTTGAATTATTTTGTTTTGTTCCATCAATGATTAATACATATGGATAGACACTTAAAAACTTATTCATATGGAAATAAGCAGTGACATTCCAGGCCCTCTAAGCAATCAATAACTTTTAACCAATACGTGCACTTTCTTTTCTGTATAGCAGAATTCATAAGGGCTCTCGGAAGCACTCAGGGACGAGGGAAACATATGTATTCTAGAAACTATCAAAGACCGTTAAGCACAAGCATATCACCTCTGACTCAGAAAATCCTGGGATCCTAGCGGGCTCAGGAAAAAAGCTGAGGAAGTGCCGATGCGTTATTTCTAATACTACTCTGATCACTGCAGAGTGATATACTGGTCTCATTTGCTGTTTGGAATAGAAACAAATGCTAAATACTGT
Source organism: Charadrius vociferus (assembly GCF_000708025.1). Classification (NCBI taxonomy): domain Eukaryota; kingdom Metazoa; phylum Chordata; class Aves; order Charadriiformes; family Charadriidae; genus Charadrius; species Charadrius vociferus. Next base: position 283,039 of record NW_009647688.1, read on the forward strand.
ATTTGAGCAGCGACAAATAAAAAAAAAATCAATTGATAACATGCATTATTTCAAGAAGGTGAGTGCTACGTGGCAAACGAACTCAACCCCTACATGATGGGCTCTGCACGCTCCTCGTGTCCACAGGAAACATTCCTAAAACTCCAGCTCAGTGCCTGAGCAGGACTGTCTCAATTGTATGTTGTTCCCATAAAAGACACTTAAGCATATGGCCCTTCCCATTTCATTCCACAAAGAGCGACCGAAAAAGCCTTCAAGGAAGCACTTTCCTTAGAATCATAGAATGGGTTGGGTTGAAAGGGACCGTGAAGACCATCCAGTGCCACCCCCTGCCCTGGGCAGGGACACCTCCCCCCAGCCCAGGTTGCTCCAAGCCCCGTCCAACCTGGCCTTGAACACCTCCAGGGATGGGGCAGCCACAGCTTCTCGGGGCAACCTGCACCGGGGGCTCACCGCCCGCACAGGAAAGAATTTCTTCCTCATATCTCATCTAAATCTCCTCTCTTTCAGTATAAAACTGTTCCCCCTTGTCCTATGGCTCCACTGCTGACCCAGAGTCCCTCCCCAGCTCTCCTGGAGCCCCTTTAGGCACTGGAAGGGGCTCTG
>NW_009647688.1:283668-300131 GCF_000708025.1 Charadrius vociferus
GCTCCGTCTCCTTCTGCTGGTGGGACCCCCCGAGCTGGAGGCAGCACTGCAGGGGGGTCTCCCCAGAGCAGAGCGCAGCAGAGGGGCACAGTCCCCCCTCGCCCTGCTGGCCACGCTGCTGGGGATGCAGCCCGGGATGCCGGGGGCTTTCTGGGCTGCGATCGTGCATTGCCAGCTCATGGTGAGCTTCTCATCCACCGACACCCCCAGGTCCTTCTCCTCAGGGCTGCCCTCGATCCATTCTCCGCCCAGCCTGGATTTGGGATTGCCCTGACCCACGTGCAGAACCTCCCTTCTTTTCTTGTCAAGGCCAAGACTGACAATACATCACACTGCCCACAAAATTCACCTTCCCTACCGCTTCTTCCTCCCTCCTCCCTGTCCGCTGCGCTCCGGGACCACCCGAGAGCATGCAGAAGTGCTCGCAGGCAGCACCAATTCACAGCAATCGAATCTCTACACTACAACAGTCTTGCAGAATTCACTTTTTTTTTTTTCCCCTGAGGGGTTCATTACTTTAAAATACTTCATATATATTTGATATTTTCCATTTTTAAAAGACTTGCAGGCAGATATGTCAACAACTCACACTGGAAACAGGAAAGGAAGCGGATTGTTAATATTAGAAAATTACCTGCCAGCTAGATAGGCTTGACAGAATAAGATGTAAAGTTCTGAAAGAAATTCACCGTGCTCGATCGTGAGACTGAGCTCAGTCATTCAGACATAGCCACAGACTTCTTTACCTTCTGATCACTTCACAAATCACATTACCATAACTTCACTGAAATTTCATCAACAATGAAATACCTTATGGAAAGTAATACAAAGCACAGGCCAGTCAAACTCATTCTAATGAAAATTCCTTTTCCCAGTAATAAAAACTTTAGATTACAATGTGCCCTTCTTCTCTGAGTGCACCTCAGATAGAGGAGGCAGTTACATGACTGAAGAACACCATCACTGGCTACAATGAACACCTTTAAAATTGTGTACACGCCTAATTAGTTATTTCAATTCATATTTCATTCTACTTGCAGTTCTGAAGAGCTGCAGTCAGCTCTGCCGATAGCGAATTCATGCCGAGGAGCTTTTTAACACCGACCCGCAGCCCTCCCCCCAAATCCCCACTCACAACAATAAAAGACTAAAGAGATTGGGGAAAAAATAAAATAAAATCACAGCACAGAAATTACTTTAAGATGAAAATGCAGAAGCAAAGGAATATTCTTGACTCTTCTATGCCATAGAACAATATACAGTAATCTTATTTTGCGACCTTAACAGTGAATGAGCAAGATGACAATCAAAATATCTGATAAGGCAGAGAGAGGCATAGATCAATAACCAGACGCTAAGACAGAATCTATATTAACCTTAGGAACTGAGACAAAACCTCTATCTCCAGCTCTCCAAACACAAATCTACAGGAAAAAATAGGTAGAAGACACAGCAAGTTTCAATACCCTTAAATCTACTGCATCTTTCTTTTTCATAATTCTGTACAATAACTACTGTTTTAAAATACTTTCCATCTGTAATTCAGTTTTCATTTATCGCACACTCTTTTCATCCAGTGCCCTCAATAAACACATCTGCTGCTCTGTTTACACAGCGTGACCATTTGACTCCACACCTTCCCCAAAAACATCTTTTTCTGTCAGAGGTTTTGTCCATGAGGATTTTGGACACTTTAAGTTTGCATTCAGGTGTTTCAAATCCTGGACAGAAACAGTAGCTTCTGCGAGGGAAGATGCCTTCATGACTGCCTTTCCCCTCAGCCTGGTTTGTGAACGAGCCCATGCCCAGACCAGAAGCTGGTACGGGATGGGTGGTGTTTGGGATGGGAGGATTGTAGCTGTAAGGATGGAAAAAGCAGGCAGGAAAAAAAAATAATATGGGAAAATGTTTTCAGGCCAGGGTGGAATTCAGGAGGTTGCCGTAACGCACTGCTGGGGCACGCATTCCGGGGCAGAATTGCTGTTCCTGTTGTAATTTCCCCTCTGCTTCCTCTTCTTAGTGTCTGACATGCAGCAAACACCCCTGCGCTAAATTTCTTTGCTTTATGTGGCCACATCGTTCTGTTTCTGGATTAATCAACAGCCTGTATCTATTTAGCAGTACCAGGTGAAGCAGGTCTCGGGCACTCCCTTCTTTACAAACCAGCTCTGCTTCGAAGGAGAAGTTCAGAGGGAGCAGTAAGACAGTCTAAGGAGGAGTTGTGCCCATCATTAAGAAAAAGCAGTGAGCGTTTTAGGAGGAGACGTATAACTGGACTGGGAACTCACTAAAGGTTATGAATTCTCCTGCGCTGTCTGATAATATACTACATGTACAGCTCAAAAAGTGACCTAAGTGACACAAAATATAATTTGATGGATCGAGGGGAACATACAAGAAGTGTGCTCCGTGGTTTTAAGTCTCCCATTACGGGGGAAGTCATGCATAATCTCCCTATTATCACCACTTTTCTCTGTTACAAAAAAAAAAGAAAGAAGCAGCTTTCCATTTATGTCTGTTAAGGGCAAGATCCAAGAAGACCGGGTTTCATTATTCCCATACGATTTAAAAAATATCTCAAGAAATTGTATATGTGCTTCTAGGACAGGCGACTGACTTTCCCAGCCGCAGGCAGAAGTGAGCTGTGCTCCTCTGAATCACTGCACTGACTCGTGCAACTCCTCCAACCCTCTCAGACCCAAATCCAAACTGTGCCTCCACCAGTGGCCCTGAGGCGATGCTGGAGAGCGATTTCCTTTTCCGTTTCATTCTCTCTTTTCATGTTATCATACATACATACACTGAAAATACCTAACACTATATACATACATAACACAGAAATTAAAGCACCACATTCAAGCATTTCTGGCTGAATTGATTAGTGGAAGCGCTGAAATTTCCTGCTAATGTATTATTTTATAAATATTGTCCACTCGGAGGTGTTTTTCTTTTAATCTTCATGTAATTCAGAAGAAAGATGAAGAAACACCCAATGATGATAATTCCTGATGGTAATTCAAACTGAATGGGACCCATATAACCTGAAGTATAAAGTTGCCTCTTCACGTGTATTAGTGAAATTTCATTGGCACGCGTGGAGGTATGTCACCTATATTTGAGCTCAGAATTTGGTCACACGTTTGGTTTTTTTTTTCAGAGCCTGTTTTTTATGAAGCTTGTATACATCAGGCAGTTGCCATTTTGTGAGGCAAAAAATCAATACCGTGTGGAACAGAGACGAGCACGTTCTCCAGTTATTGAGGTTTTATGCCCCTCCTCTTTTCTACTTCTTTTGAAATTGCTCCCCCTTGCATCATAATATTCTTCATGACACAAAAAATTATATTCCTTTTCCCCAAAGTTCTGTTTAGTAGTAAACACCTCCAACACTTCTTCAGTTTTGAAGAAAAACCCAGTGCCTAACTGACACATCTTGGTTAAAATAGATCATGATCAAAGATTAAGCCCTCATCATGAAAAAAGCAGTTCTTTGTAAGATGCTTAAGAGGATAAAACTTTTTGTGTGACAGATGTCACAATAAAACAAAGTAAAACTGTAGGATCCAGGAAAAAATATAACAGTCTTTTATTCTTCCAGTCACGGATGATAAATGGGAGGAGGAAAGGGAAATAACTTATATGCATTTATCTTGACACATCACTTTTGGAGCATACAACACTTTTAAGCACTTAAAAATAATAAAAAAACCCCAAACTTATCATGCCTGTATCAAATGGATTTGTCAATGCTTAGTTGAGTTATATTACAAATTACTGCTGCATATTAACATGCCTCTTGAGATTTACTTGTGTATCTGCAAGCCTCAAGGAGGGAAATATTTTACTCACGACATCATTCAACTTATGGCATAACAATGCTATTTTTGCTACACTTCACTATCGCCAACTTTCACTGCCTAACATTACATTGGTACCATTTTTCATATCAACACAGAAAGGCTACTGAGACTAGAACCAAGGTGAGACAGTGGAACCGTCATCACCTGAACACAGCCTTGCAGGAGTCTCTGTTCCTTTCCTTGTTCCCATCCCACCACCAAAGTTCCTGTTCTCTGTTCTTCCCTTCTCCTGCCGCCAGCTGGGGCAGACGCTCAGAGGATTGAGGGACGCAAACAGAATCCCAGACTGGTGAGGGTTGGAAGGTCCCTCTGGACCTCCCCCATCCCACCCCCCACCAGAGCAGGGGCACCTCCAGCAGTGGCACAGGACGGCGTCCAGGCGGGGTTGGGATGGCTCCAGAGGGGGAGACTCCATAACCTCTCTGGGCAGCCTGTGCCAGTGCTCCACTACCCTCAAAGTAAAGAAGTTCCTTCTCATGTTAAGATGGAACTTCCTATGTTCAAGTTTATGCCCATTACCCCTCGTCCTATCACTGGGCACCACTGAAAAAAGACTGCTCCCATCCCCCTGGCATCCTCCCATTAAGTATTTGTATGTATTAATAAGATCCCCCCTCAATCTTCTTTTCTCTAGACTAAAGAGACTCAAGTCCCTAAGCCTTTCTCCATATGAGAGATGCTCCAGTCCCCTCATCATCTCCGTAGCCCTTTGCTGGACCCTCTCCAGCAGTTCCCTGTCCTTCTTGACCTGGGCAGCCCAGAACTGGACGCAGTACTCCAGCTGTGGCCTCCCCAGGGCAGAGCAGAGAGGGAGGATGACCTCCCTCGACCTGCTGGCCACACTCTTCTTGATGCCCCCCAGGATGCCATTCGCCTTCTTGGCCGCCAGGGCACATTGCTGGCTCGTGGGCATCCTGTTGTCCCCCAGGACTCTGAGGTCCCTTTCCACAGAGCTGCTCTCCAGGAGGTCAGCCCCCAACCTGTACTGGTGCATGGGGTTATTCCTCCCCAGATGCAGTACCCTACACTTACCCTTGTTGAACTTCATCAGGTTTCTCTCTGCCCAACTCTCCAGCCTGTCCAGGTCAATACATCATCGATGAGTGTGAACAGCACCCGCTTTCCTACGAGACATCTAAAATCACATCATCCGCAGACGGGCAACGTGCAAACAGATCCCAGCACTCCTCAGATTTGGGAAAAAAATTAACTAGTCTCTACACTGAGATTCAGATCGTCAGTTACAGTATAAGTATTAATAACACAACACCTCTAAATCATGCCCAAAAATCTGTTGATCCACCACTGAAACACGCGTGTATGTGGGCTGAAACACAGCCCCTATTTATCTACAGTTTAGAATAAGAAAACAACAAAAAAAGTCTGCCAATGTGAAGGGCAAATTTTTAAGAAGTAAGAATGTAACAAGAAGAATCATTCTGTTTCTGCTAAAATTCTTGAAACTATGAATGCACAAGACTGCCTGCCTTTAAAAAAACCCCATCCAACCAAAAAATCACCAAACCCCTCTTGTCTTAGCACACAATTCACCTTTTGAATATAAAACAAGCGTTTTCCATTTTTCAGCAGTTGAACAGCTTTTTTCCCCCCCACCTTTCACTGAGACCTTTCCTGTACTTTGCCTTGAAATGCAGCGTCGGACAACTTCTCATTTTCAGTGATTTACACATATTTCATTTCCTGATACGCATTATTCCTGGTGCTCATCTGAGGTGAAGCAAGGCAGATATACAATAGTTTCTCTCTTTTCAAATATTGCTAGTGATTAACGGAAGGATTAGATTTCTGGTTCTGTAAAGATTTCATTTTAAAAATCTATTTGGATGTTCAGACCTCATGCTTTGGGAATGGGTTTGCTTGCTGGGAAACAGATGTGAAAAGAAAACACTGACGATCCGCTTACTTTGTTAATATTAATGGGGCACATACATTCCTCAGGTAAAGCTAAACTGCATTTTTCAGTGAATTCTATAGATCAGAAAATTAAAACCAAACAACACTTTGTGCTCTTTTAACTTCAGCCAAAGGTAGAGCAGCCTCAGAGCTGCCAGCATTTGCCAAACTGCTGCAAGGCAGGGCCCAGTGGGCTACCAAAAGCCTTGTCAGAAGCCATCTTCTCAGTTTGTCTCATAAATTGGTCCAGGACAGTCCCAAGAATTACCCCACCAGCATGGTAATATTTCATTGTCTTGTGTAGGAACATCCAGGACGTTCTTATTCCAACATGAGCAGAGAGTAAAGCAGACCACTGCTTGGCCCACGGTGTTGGAGAAGCGTGCAAAGTGGCCTTCACCAGTGCCACAAGCACGTCAGAGACTTCATCCAGCACTTAGGGTTTCTGAGCGAGACTTCCTTAGGTTGCTACCTCTTTTCAAGAAACCACCGATTTCAATTTAGCAAGAGGAAACATCCTCTTTAGGATAGTCCTATCTTACTAGCCAGTGATGTGTTGTTCAACATTTGACTTTTAAATGTTGTTCAACTTCTTACCTTTAACACCACCAGTTTTCCAAACTAGGCAAAACATTCCTTTCCGCTCCTCAAAGCGGGCTGTTTCACCTCTTCTCGCGTGCAATGAAAAGCACGCACGTGGCTTCCAGAAAACTTTACAGGAAAATACAGTTCAGAGAAATTGTAGTTTATAACATTTTCTGACATTCCGCGTAAAAAAGGGTAAGAGATCTCCCTCAAATCTGGGACAACCTTATGTAAGTGAGGATGGGTTCCCTGAAATCTGAACTACACGAGTTTACATTCAGAGGCGGGACCGCAACTCTGATTTGAAATAGAATTGCTAACACACAAAACTAGCTTTGCCGTTTGTTTGAAGTACCAATTACAAGACCTAACTCATTTTTTTTAAGAAATCACAATGCAACGCAAACAAGGTTTAACAAACAACAAGCACATTTTTGAAACAGTGCACGCTTTCCTTACTGAGATGGTTGCAGTGCCATTACGTCAGAGACAATCCTGTTTACTCGGTTATGGAGGTTAGATGTAAATAATATAAAGCAACAAATAGAAAAAAAATACTTTTCTGCATAGAACATGTACAAATTTATTTATGATATAAATAAATAAAACCCAGAAAGCAATCTTGGTGAATTATATACATACATAATATACGTAATGTGAAATGAAAGACATGAATCAACATTTAATAAGCCTTAGCTATCTTTTCACAAAACAGCTGATAAACATTCTCCTCTCCTTCCCTCCGACAAAAGCATTAAGTTTGAAGTGAGTAAAATGTTTTTGGACACTTGGTGGTTTGATCAAAATCTCCTGAAAGGTCCTCTTTTGTCTCCTCCGTTTCCTGTACTTTACATCCAGCACAACAACAACAACAAATAACTTCTGTTATTTCAGCTGGTAATAATTTAACAGCCCTGCTGTAAATTCTGAGAAAACTGTGAGAAACTGTTCTTTCCTTTAGCGTGCCACAGTCATCGACCATCTTCTGTATTTGACAAAGTCTCTATTGTTTCTAATAATAAATAATAATAATAATGATGATGATGATGTTATTGTAGAGTCCCACAATAGTTAATGACCAAAATAAATCTGAGTAAACAAGAATCCAGCATAGCTTCCATTAAGTTTAATCCCTAGCCTGTAAGTGCTAAGTATCATATTACTGACAAAATATGACCAGTTTGGGCCCAGCCCAACAGAAGACATCTCTATGCTCTTTGACTGGGGAACGAGAACAGCTGGCTCCAAACAGGGCCGTTTCATTCAGAGGAAGGGCCGTGGTTGCAGATCGCAAGGTGTAGCCCGACACAGCGGCCAGAGGTTGCTGAGCAGACGGGGTACAAGGAGGGATAAAGTTCCCAGAAATTCTGATTCACTGCCAGCCAGTGCCAGAGCCCAAACATAACGGGAAACGGTCATACTGCCCCTCCCCACAGCGCGCAGAAAACAGAAAGGATTGTTTTACATGCTCCTGTCCTTACACGCTTCTAAAATTAAGATCTATGACCTAAAATATTTCTTAGGGATTTTTTGCGCTCTCTTTTTCTGCTTAGTTGCATTTTCCCCACTTAACCAAGTCGCTCAGAATGTTCAGTTACAGCCATTAAATGTATTAACAGTTCTTTCCCAGTCCCCCAGTCTCAAGACTCCCAGACCCTTTTCCTTCGGACCACACAGCTGCAGCTATTAGATGAAGGTCACTTACAACGCTGCCTTATCTACAAGCCACAAAAATCAAGGAAAGCAAAATATAACATCATTTCCCAGAAAAGTATTATAGCCCAATAACCTGCAGAGACGGGAGAAAATGCAATACATTCCCTGTCAGGTAATTTGGAATTTGAAAGGGAGTGTTGACATAATTCTTACGATAGTGTTATCTCTGGGTTTTTAAAATGGAACTTGATAAATACAGTAAAACTTTCTGTGACGCGATAGCAAAATAGAAGGGCACCAGACCTCATAACCTCCCTCATAACCCCCAAATATTCTAGTCTCTGGTTCCATGTTTTCATTTATCATCTTTAGCTGGTCACTCTAGAAACAGTTTAAAAAAAGGCTTTCAAGTAAATTCTCCAGTAAGAAAGAAAAAAAAACCAACCAAACAACAAAAACCTACTGGTGGGAAGAGGCTGTGTTTTGGAAATCTATTGCGACCTGACCTATTGATAAAACTCAGATTTTGAACTACCAGTGGCAGAAAATCACACATTATGGGAAAAAACTCTTTCTAATTTCGAACGCACTCATTTAGCTATATCCTAAGATTTAAACTAAGCATTACTAATGCAACTTTTAAATACTCCGATTTCGTTATGAGGCCAAAGTTTAGGAATATTTTAAAAAAAAATGAATCAGAGACTTTAAATTTTGTCTCACTCAAATTACAAAATAATGCGTAAACATGCACCTGTGATGGGAGTCAAAGTATCATGCGTGCAAGAAATTTGAAAGGCACAAAGAGCTGTTCCTGCTAAAATAATACAGCCTGCAAAACTTCAGACAACTTCAGCTTCATACTTTTGATCGAAGTAATTCTAACTAATGAAAAGAAGCAGGGAAAATTTGCACGCAAAATAATCAGCAAACAAATATACAGAGAGATTACAAGAGGTAAGATAAAATACCTTTTTAGTTTCAACTACATATTACTAAAATAAGGTATTAGAAAAATACCCAACGCTATTGTTAAACAACAATGACATATGAGAAGAATGAAAGAAAGAAGAGTATGTAAAGACTAAAACTAAGGAGAGCATGGTGGGCTCCCACGGACTACACAGGGAACCGCAGCAGTTCTTCAGCACGGAGGGATGGTTGTTTTGGCTGCTGGGGAAGCACCATCTAGTTCAACCAGATGGAGACCAGTGACAAGTGGTGTCCCTCAGGGGTCCGTACTGGGACCAGTGCTGTTTAATATCTTCATCAATGACAAGACAGTGGCGTCAAGTGTACCCCCAGCAAGTTTGTGGACGACACCAAGCTGAGTGGTGCGGCTGACACGCCTGAGGGATGGGATGCCATCCAGAGGGACCTGGATAAGCTTGAGCAATGGGCCTAGGTGAACCTCATGAGGTTCAACAAGGTCAAGTCCTGCACCTGGGTTGGGGCAACCCCTGGTATCAGCACAAGCTGGGGGATGAAGGGACAGAGAGCAACCCTGCCAAGAAGGACTTGGGGGTACTGGTGGATGAGCCGAAAACGTGCACCTGCAGCCCAGAAAGCCAACTGTATCCTGGGCCGTATCAAACGCAGCGTGGCCGGCAGGGCGAGGGAGGGGATTCTGCCCCTCTATTCCGCTCTGGTGAGACCCCACTTTCAGTGCTGCCCCCAGCTCTGGAGCCCCCAACATAAGAAAGACACAGACCTGTTGAAGTGGATCCAGAGGAGGGCTACGGAGATGCTGGGAGGGCTGGAGCCCCTCCGCTGGGAGGACAGGCTGGGAGAGTTGGGGGGGGTTCAGCTTGGAGAAGAGAAGGCTCCGGGGAGACCTCAGAGCCCCTTCCAGTGCCTAAAGGGGCTCCAGGAGAGCTGGGGAGGGACTCTATCAAGGCCTGTTGTGATAGGACAAGAGGTAATGCTTTTAAACTAAAGAGCGTGTTTCAGACTAGATGTAAAGAAGAAATTTTTTACACTGAGGTTGATGAAACACTGGAACAAGTTGCCCAGAGAGGTGGTAGATGCACCATCATTGGAAACATTCCAGGCCGGGTTGGACAGGACTCTGAGCAACCTGATCTAGTTGAAGATGTCCCTGCTCGTGGCAGGGGATTGGACTAGATGGTCCCTTCCAACTCAAACCATGCTATGATTCTGTGAACCCGTTTGGGAGGAAGCTGAGCAGAGATGCTGTAGGCTCTGCCACGGGATCTGCAGTCGCTTTGGAACAGCTGCGTTCGAGCTGTGACTCAACCAGCTGGCTCCTATGGCCATGACAGAAGAAAAAAAAAATCCACCCAAGAAGAAAAAAAACCAACAGTGGCTTCTTACATTTATTTTGACTGCCAAAATTGTCATCTTCTCAGTGTTTAAAGCAGACAGGTCTCCAAATACAACCAAATGGTGTACTACCTTCTAAAAATTGCCAAGTGCAAGAAAATGTCTTTCAGACTAAATAAAGTCAGTAATGACAAACACATGAAGCAAAACTTTGTAGAGTAATACAGTGATTAAATTTGAGTACTGTACTTGGCTTTCCAGATAACTCCGGTGCCAGACACAGTGCGGTTGGCATCCTCGAGACTGTAGGCTTTGAAAGAGATTTCCTTTGAAGAGGATTTCTATTCTCCAGCTACCAATAAAGATGATTCCTTTTCATTCTCTCGCTCCTAATGCAGTGGACTCTCCCTGCCAGAGTGCTGCTTGACCATATACTCACAGTTACACACTTTGTTTACAAAAGGAATTTTAGAGCCTGTAGATTTATACTAACGCTTACTAATTACGCAAACAGATTAGTTAGCTATATATAACAATATACGTTTGCAAGAAAGACTTTGAAAAGGACATCATATATTTCAAAACACATAATCAACGGTTCACTGGCAAGATGGCTGTCCAAATCATCAAACAAGGGACCAGTACTCAGAGGTGGCAAAAATAAGCTTGAAGTTCTTCTAAAGTGAAGAACAATGAAATCTGACAGGTTTGGGGGTTTGTTTACAGTATCTTCATTGTCATTTAGCTAATAAATCTTGCAAAGAAATTCTTCCAGGAGTTAGGAAGCAGAGCTCTTAACTTCTTTGTTTGTTTCTCTGTAGCCTATTAATACGACCCAAAGTTCCAGCAGGAAATAACTCTTTATAGCTTTAGCTAATGAGAATAATAATTGAACATCACTTGAACTTCCCAAGTTTCTGCCATTTCTTCCAAAATGCCTGGAAGTTTATATTACAGGACACACTGAACTGCACAGAGTGTTTTCAAGAACACTTAGACTTAAATACAAAAGGGATCTTTGCTCCTAAAAAGAAAAAAAAAAAAACAAAACAGAGAGAGAGAAACACAGTACAGTGAAATCTGTCTTTCAATCCATGCATTTTCTGTGCACGGGAACCCTGAGAAGCCCTAGAAAGATCACACACGTCCCAACACAGAAAAAAAAAATCACTGTGTGACTCTTCAAAAGGATATCGCCTTTTTTTTCTTGGCAGCAGTCTACACTCACGAACAGGACAAAAGTTATTGAGGGACTGAAGAATCACATTTGATAAGGATTCAAATACTCAGTATGTGCCATTGCCTATGCGGTGGCAAAAGAAAGAACGGTAATCTAAAAAAAGGCACCGTATTAACAAAAGTTGAGAGAGAAATGTTACGTTGTTGAAGATGAGAATACAGAAAATGAAATCTATGAATTATTTAGGTAAATGAACATTTACTACAGAGACACACAAAATGTCAATTAATTCTAGAAACATTTTTGTCTTTCAGCAAGCTTATTTTTAGTCTACAGGATTGCTTTTAGGGCGACGCAAAGACCATTACTTGCTGCAAAACAATACAAGACTGAGTGAACAGTCCAAAATTGCACTACACAATTATGAAATACAAATTTTGAATTTGACAGAGAAAACTTCCTCCACTTTTTTTTCACTCTTCAGTCTCTAACTTTTTAGTGTTTTTTTTCCTCTGTGTGTTGGTGTGTGAGAGAATATGCGCATGTGTAATAGATATATAAATTCATTGACTCATAATGACTAAACAGAACTCTTTACAACCTGTACACAATTAATAGGCACAGTCTGGACGAGAAAATGTTGACCTGTATCTTACAAGCCCATTAGCATACACCTTCTTCATTAAAGATGAAACCATTTCTGCCAAGGCCAAACAGAAAATCTGTCCGAGTCTGTCAGGTGACGCTATTTCAGAAAGAACGTAGCAAAAATCCTGTCGAGCTACTGGAGAGAAGAACTCAGCAACTTCACATGAGTTCTACTGTGAGATCAGGACACGCAGAAGTTTGATATGATGCGAGGGCTATAATCATCATTAACCAAAACGTACACTGTTTGACAAGTGCTACTGCAGCAATTGTCCCATTTGACGCTATACTGTGTATTTACAAATTATACAACAGGCTGTTTACTATGTATATATGCCTGGAAAAATGCCCAGATCGTCAAGACCAAATGTTTTGCTTGTGTAAATTTGTGTAACTTCACCAATCCCTGTTTGAACATATCACTACAATCCAATTTTGTTTCCTCAGCAAATTAGCCTGAAACGTCGAGGCTTCAAAGGCTGCGGACGACTTGCTCCTTCCTTCGCGGCAGCGAACAATATGCAGTCCCTCGGCTGTAAAAATGAGTGATATAGCACATGCGCCTGTGAAACAGTTCTCCATGAAAGAGGCTCTTTGTTTTGTGACGATTAAGTGATTAATGGTCACAGAACTGTGATACGGATCACCAACAGGGATTCGGGACATGTTTTAAATCAGTAAGAAAGTTGTTCACACTTTTAGCACCCCAGTGTAAATCAGGGCTGTTTTTCAAAACCTCTTTTCTAAGCCAGAGCGCGTCAGAAGGAGCCCTGGGACCGGCTGGGCTCTCGAGAGCAGAACTGTACCCTTTACACCAGTGCAAGCGGGGTTAGAGCCTACTGCCAGATCTCCGTACCAGAATGTAACAAAAAATAACTAACTTCAGCAGAAATCGTGCACGATTTCCTTTAACCCTACAATTATTACACAAACAAGTGATAAAATTTGCACAACGAATGGACAGCACTTTAAATATTAGTGTTCCTCTTCACTGTTACTTTGATAGTGTACGCTGCTTATGAATTACTTCAAGACTCAAATTATTATTAATCTCCATTGGGGTATTACCTGATAATTGCTCCTTCTCAGCTTAAAATAAAGTCCACTTATACTTGCCATGTGGAGATCGCAATGAAGCAAACCACTGGCAAACAACGATTCACGGACAAGTTTTCAGCAAGTTTTAAAATTTTGCTACCAAGTTTTCTGATGAAGGGAAAAGACGCATCCTCGATCTCTCACCCCACCAGGCTCTCGGTTCTACAATACCAGCTTTAATTTTTTGAGTTTTCATAGAATGGCTTAGGTTGGAAGGGACCTTGAAGCCCATCCAGTGCCACCCCCTGCCCTGGGCAGGGCCACCTCCCCCCAGCCCAGGATGCTCCAAGCCCCGTCCAACCTGGCCTTGAACACCTCCAGGGATGGGGCAGCCACAGCTTCTCGGGGCAACCTGCCCCAGGGGATCACCATCCGCACAGCAAAGAATTTCTTCCTGATAACCAATTTAGGTCCCGAAGTCCTAAAACCAGCAAAAAGTAGCGTCATGTGTCTTCACAAGAGTGAAGCCCAAACTCTCATAACACTGTTTGGGGTTCTGACCTGTAGATTATCCTTCTTTTTGTAATGTGCTTCTTACCATTACCTCAAATCTTTAGGCCGCAGTAGTGGCTGGCGTGGCTCTCGCGTGGGCTGCGGCAGGCGTATGGAGCGGTGGGCAGGGACACCTCCCGCTAGACCAATTCTCCAAATAATTTTCCAAATTACTAATGCAAGGCAAGACACTACAGCGATTTCACCTGGCAACCCATCTGCAGGCTGAACCACCAACCAGACGTGGCAAAGCCTGGACTACCCGCGCTCTCCAGTGAGGACGTGCAGCAGGAGACGCAGGCGCAGGACCCAATGCTGCCAGTGCGGGCTCCACCACGGACAAGAACGCAAGGAAGAGGCAGAGCTCTTGGTTCTACTCAGCACCCTTCTGCACCTGAATCTTGACAGGGAAACGCCAGAGAGCCCAAGATAACGTGACAGGTGTAAAAAGTACCACTTTACCAGCGGCCTCAGGCTCCGCTGCAGATTGAGCTGGTCTGTAGAACAGACAGCAGGTCTGGAAACCTGTCTGCCCCATGGCTGTGGGACAGCAGAAAACGGGGCAGTGTGGAGCGGCAGCGTGTGGTTTTACCCCAGCTATGAGGTTCCTGACTGAAACGTGGTTTTTCTTCTCGAGCCCCGGCTGCCGGCAGAGGCCGGTGATCATCGTCACACATACCGCCACGGAGCACGAGGGACTTCTCCCAGCACAAAAGAAGTCACAGAACAATTATCTCAGTCTCTGATTGCATTAATAACCTACAAGTTGGCTTTGCTCTGAGGGGCATAACTCTCCTTTACTGCCTGTAGTTCAGAAAGCTTTTTGGATCTGGAGTAAGCGATTACGAAGTCAGACAACCAGGTTTCTGTCCGGCTCAGCTGCACACGAGTTCCTAACCGGGCTGCTGGTGTTGAATTATAGCCGGTTTACCTCCTCTCTTCATATCCTTGTGGCCAACTTTGTCAAGGTTACTTTATTAGTTTAAAGTATTCACTGGATTGCAGATGGTAAAAGCACTTTTCTTGCAGTACCTTCTCACATCCTCCTACTGAGATGTTTCTGAGCTCGGAAATATGAAACAAAGGATGAGTCCTGCTGTTGATTAAATAGCTGGAATTTAACTAGTAGGAAGTTTGCACATCTGTTTCTTTGTCTCCGTTTTTGCCGCTTGTACTATTGCAGAGATTATGCACTGTGTGAGTCACATTGTAACTTCTAATATTAACAGCCTGATTTCCCACATTTGTTGGTTGTTTTTTTTCTTTAGAAGCATGAATTACAAAAGATTTCTCCTTCCCCTTCACTTTCGAAAGCAATTAAAACCAAACTATTTAACAAATCACTAACTGCCAAGAAGTGTTCAAATTAGACCTTTCATTTTCATGGCCTTCTTGCTTTTGATTTGGAACAGGACCAATTGGCTTTGGGATCTCTCCTCAACAAGACACTTCTGCTAACATTTCAACATATTGAAAACAGTAAAACAAGAAAGCTTATAATGTTTTATGGTGTGGCTTTAACAAGCAAGAAGAATTTCTGAAGACGTATTCTTACACCAGGTATTGTTTGGATTTAATTCAAACGTCATGTTACTCGGCTCTAAAAGATAGATGGAGGTTTGCTAATATCATTCTTTCCTCATTATTCAAAATAAACGTTGATGCAGAGCAGAGGCGAGAAAGGAGAGGGAACGAAGGGAAAAAAATAATCACTCCCTCCCTATTTCTTAATAGTCTGGGTAAGATGGATTTGTATGTTTTGGCTTTCAGTAGCAGAAATAGAATTGCTATATAAATGTCAGTTTGAGCGGAAAGATCCGACAACTCGCTCTCCAACCCCCACCACTTTAATTCTGATTATTGCCAGACCGAGAACCCACTCCTTCCAAATACCGCTTTCAGAATGGTTTCATTGTGAAGGGGGAAAGGGGCTCACTTTTCCAATGGAAATGCTGTTATCTTGCAACAGCTGTTTGTAGTTAACTACAGCCATACTTAAAGCCTTTAAAGTCTGCTTCTTGTTTAGTCTTGTACGTATGGGAAAGGCTTTTGGGGAGATTAACCCATTGCCGTCTGTTAGGACAGCACGAGGCAATCGATTCGAGAGCCAAAACAGGCTTCATGTTTGACATGGCACAGTGCTCCAACCAAGCCCTGTGAATAAGAAAAACACCTCTTGCGTTCCGTTTGCCTTACTCAGCACTTAAAACTAATGAAAGGTTAAAATTTCCAGAGCTAAGTCAGCAGAAGCCTATCCAAAACCGTTTACTCAACCCGAAAAAATATACAGTGGAGAGAATTTTGATACCAAAACATGGGAACTAGAGGAAGGAAAAAAAAAAAAAAAAATTGAGTTCTTTCTGTCCATTTTCTCTCCTCCCCACCCCCAGTAAAATAAAAGGCTGCCTTTTCAGGTTTCCATTCCGTTTGATTGCAAACTATACCTTGCAGGCATATAACAATAGCTGTTCAGGATTCCTTCAGAAAAACGGAAGCAGTGGTTTTGCCAGCAGTACTTCTCTCCTGTTGTTTCTTACAAATCTCAACAGAGCATAATATCACCAGTCAAACTGCTCCACGCCATTTGGCTGAATTGTAAGAAGGCACAGAAGGAGGCGGCGAAGGCTCACTGTAATTAAAATGTGCCGCTACTAATGGGACACAACAAGGGGAAGCGGGAAAGAAGAGACACTTACGTGCAGGCTGCGGTACCTGCGGGGAAGCCATCGCTCAACTGACGGGCTCAA
>NW_009647688.1:300207-306945 GCF_000708025.1 Charadrius vociferus
CCCTCGTTCAAGGTTTGAATCCTCAGCGTTACTTATAGAATTTCCCACAAGCGCAAGTTGCTCTGTGAACTGTCCCGCACGACCAACATCACCCTTCCCCAGCTCAGGGCAACTTTCAGGAAGGCACATGACACTTTGACGACTCTGCTTCCAGCACAGCCTCTACAACTACGTACAGATGGGAAGGAACAAGAGGTTTAGCATGATTTAGTTGTTCCTGCGCCATCTCTTTCCATATTCATGAGTGACGCTTTTCAAACGATGTATTTTTATCAAGGAGACCTTGCGCGGCACGATATGCATAAGAATTAAGGCACACTCCTGTTACTGGAAAAATTTACAAATTATTTTGGGCATGCAGTTGAAAACAAACAGCAAGTTACATTTGTTAAGCTTGCAGACTCTTGATATGACAAATAAGGAAAACTGATTAAGTCTAGCAGGTTTTTTAAATTCTTTAATTATAGTATTCAACTGATTTTTAACATTCTTCAGTACTCCCTCCCATCCTCTGCTACAGCTGTCAGGCAAAGTGGCACAGAGCTTTTCCACCAGATTAGACCAAGTTACTAGGTTATACTTTCTTCTTTTGCTCTACTCTCTAGAAGAGCACTGTAACACAGTTAGCTAAGTTTACTAACCAACGCCGTCATCGTTTTTAGGTTCAAAACTATCTTGGGCCACTTTGCATTGCTTACTCTTCCTGAGAACTATTTAACGGGTGAGTGAATTGCTCTGAACACCTAGAAGTCCTCTCTTTATTATTTGAAAGTTTTCTTTTACAGCCTGGGATTTGCCAAGAGTAAAATTCTTGGGTTATAAGATTTTTGAGAACTGGCTAAGCTGCGATCAGACTGGCTGCATATACCCCTCGCACCACAGCGGTGAGAAGGCAGAGGATGTTAGATTCCACAGAGGAGACTGCCGAGCTGACGTGAACCGTAGCATCCCAGCCATCTGCTTGACGAGTATGTTATAGTTTGTGTTGCCAAAATAATCCTAAGTGGGATACGTATGCCTCTCAAAGAGTCTAACGCAGAAGAGTGCTAAGCTCTTTCACTTTCCAGCGTCTTCAGTTGCAGCCAAGCACATCTGAAGCTCAACCCTCAAATTTTAAAGTGACATTTTTTACTGTATACACAGTTAAACAATGGAAATTATCAGGGCAGAGGGGCGGATACCCCGCCCCCTCCCCCAAAAAAAAGAAAAACCAAACCCAACTCAGTAACAAACACGTGCGCACACCTGAGCACACCTCCAGGCAGGGAGAGAAATTCACATTTCTGCTGGGAATTGAAACAATACCCCCAAACTGGCCCCAGGTGCCCAGTGTGGGTTATCACTAATGCAGAACACTGGTCTACACAGAGAAACGTGCATTAACACACACAGGCACGTTTTGTGTTCACAAAGGATTTTTTGAGTTTATACCTCATCATTAAAACCAGCATCTCTATTTAAAGAGAGTAGCAATCTTTTCAGCCTAAACCACAGCTATGACAAAAGAAAAAACTGCGTGTGGCAGTTACAGAGTTCTGAGCTATAACCTATCAAAGTGCCCTTCCTTTCTCCTGCTGCCTTGTTCTTGGGCTGCCCCAATTCAAGGGGTTGATTTAGTTCTGCTGTTTTCTCGACTTAGTATCAACTGAAATTCTTCTATACAAAGGAATTAAGGGCTGTCTTCAAATAGTGCAAAACTGAAAAAAAGTGATTTCTGCTCCAAGAATCAATACCCACACTTACACAACTGTGTCTAGAGAACAGAGGTAAGCCGAGATGATGCGAGAACACGGCCTTTCAAAGCTGTGGGTAGAAGGCATAGCAGATTTTTTTTCTGTAAAATAATGATTTAATTAGAGCGAGATGAGCTTTTTCTGAGTACAATGAGAAAGATTGGAAGAATTGGCCTTCAGCATGACAAAGAGCTGAAATACATCATATACCCAGAGCACAAGCGATTGAATTGCTCCCAGAAAATTCCTTCCAGAAGATAATACTAAGGCTGCAAGAGAGAGGTTTTCCTTTGGTTTTACTTAGGGTAGTTAGGCTGATGTCAGGCTGCCCAGATGGCAGGCTCAACTACCAATTTATTTTCCCAGGGTTTCATACGCTAAGAACACATACAATCAATTAATTGCAGGTCTGAATGTCCTGTGAAGTCAATGGAAAGGTATTGGCTGACTTCACTGAGTTTTACAGCTGATCCTTCGATTCCATGGCTGTTGCATAAATGAATGCTGTTTACCAGGCAGGATATATATTTAGTTTATAAATGCTGCTCTTCTCAAAACTACATAATTTTGTAACATTAACATAGAAAAAACCTCAATGAGCGAGATAAATCACTGCAACGTTCCCACAGAAGGACAAGATGGATGTCACAAAATGTTGCCCTTACCTTGATGTTACAATATCTAATGTTTCATTTCAAACACGGCATTCATTCTTACAAAACATTTTGCACTAATATCTAATGTTTCATTTCAAACATGGCATTCGCATTCATTCTTACAAAACATTTTGCACTGTGGTTAATGAAATTACACTCCTTTTCGCACTGTAATATGCTGAACGAGCACGCTCTGTTTTACTTCACATCCACAAACGGTCCAGCCCAGCTTGTCCAGCCTTTATAGAATGGCTATTCTTATTAGAAAAACGTTGCTGCATTCAGAAGACTCTGACGACAACGCCCCCAGACAGCACAGGTCACATGCTATCATCTAGAGAATTATTCTTTACAATCCTGGAAGGTAAAGTTTACGGCCAGCTTGAAATGAAAATTGAGGAGGGTGCCCGAGCCTATTCCTTCATAGCGACGGAGTTTCCCTGTGAAGCCAGCACACAGGAGCAGAGCTATTAACCAGGTGAGAAAAACCTTAAGCTTGTTGTTTGTTTTTTTTTCTATTTCAGTAACATAAAATCACTTACTTGTTTTGAGTTATCATGAGGTTTTTTTCTCTACTGTTGCACTAGTGAAAATCCAAGGCAGCTCTACTGACATCAAGAGTTAAACCACATTTATACTAACATATCTGTAAGAAGAAAAAAAAAGCTCAAAGTGTTTGCTGATTAACCGCCTTACTACTCACTCACTCACTCATCTTTTTTGTTTCTCTCTAATCACAGGGTGATGTGGGTTGGAAAAATGTAGGTTGCATCATTCTCTACCACACGCAAAGAGCTCAGAGAGTCTGAAACATTTTTTTTAAGACACACAAAAGATTTTTGCAAAGTTTAAAGCAGATGGCATTTGAAGCCAGGATGACAGAGTACATCATTTGGAAATAATGCCTTAATTAGTGATTACATTGGGCCTTACATATTAGTAAAAACTTATGGTAACATCATAAGACACAACCACAATCTGCCGTTCTTTCCATACAAGGAGTTAGGTGTATTACTCTCAAACCTTTGAAGACACATTTTGCACTAAGTTTTGGAAGGAGAAAAAGAAAAAAAAAAAAGCTATGAGAGCTACAGACAGCAACAAAACCAACAGCGCAAAGGATCCCACAGTGCTCAACTGTTAAAAGTTCTGAGTGGTTTTAAGCAGTCTAACGCAGAGAGATGAAGGGAAAATGTTTGAGGTAGGTCAGAGAAGGAAAAGGCGATCTCCACTATGTTTTCTGCTCCAAGCTGGGCATTTGACATCCCAGCGAGAGAGCTGTCATTGTCCCGCGTACAAAAAACTACAGGAAGCCCATTCCCCACTCCACGGTGTTGTGCTGGACACAAAGCCCTGCCCCACTGGTGCCCAATGGGTCTTGCTACAGCTGTCACTTGACCAAGAACGTGCAGTTTGAGGGAGCTGATATTTTGGGTCAGTATTTTATGAAGTTAGGTCAGCTCTTCACACGCAGTGCTGTTCCTTCACAGCACAGGCAGGCACGTGTGTTACAGGCGAGAATAACCGCCTCACTCCCCGCTTTTCTGCTGGAGCTGGAGCTGTGTTCACTGAACCCCGGCATTTTGCTTGCCATTTGGTATTGCTGGAGGTACGAGCAAAGATGGGACTGCCGTTCCAGCTTCAACATCTGGATCATCCTTTGACCGGTGTTTTCAAGCCAATGCCTGTTCCGCGAGCACTGGGTATATGCCCTGCAGCACAGCAGCTGTACCGCTCCTCCAGCTCGCAGCTACCGGCTCTACTCTCAGCCTTTATTAAAAATCCGTGGGGGAATAGTGATGATTTCTAGGGAACAAGAACGGAGAAGGCTTTGCAAACATCCCAGTGCTGGGGAGAAGGCTGATTCAGACTCAAAAGAAATCAGGGAACAGTTCCCATTCACATGGAACCATGAATTAAGATGATTACAGTAAATATATTATCTACAGGTTAAGTACGATCAACAGCTGGGACATGATGACTGAGGTTTGCTTGATCATACCACTATGCAAAGTCAAAAATGATATTCGCAAAGAAAAGGAAGGACTTGTGATAGAATAGACTATTTCAGTTGGAAGGGACCTACAATGACCATCTAGTCCCACTGCCTGACCACTTCAGGGCTGAGCAAACGCTACAGCATGTTATTACCATCGTCCAGACGCCTCTTAAACACTGACAGGCCTGGGGCATCGACCACCTCTCTAGAAAGCCTTGTTCCGGTGGTTGTCCACCCTCTGGGTAAAGAAACATTTCCCAATGGCCAGTCTGAACCTCCCCTGGTGCAGCTTTGAGCCATTCCCATGCGTCCTGCCACCAGATCCCAGGAGAAGAACTCAGCACCCCCCTCTCCTCGTCCCCTCCTCAGGGAGCTGCAGAGAGCCGAGAGGTCGCCCTCAGCCTCCTTTTCTCCAAACGCGGCAAACCCAGAGCCCTCGGCCGCTCCTCAGAGGACATTCCTCCCAGCCCTCTCACCGCCTCCCAACACACTCAAGTCCCTGAACGTCCTTCTCAAGCGGTGGGGCCCGGAGCTGCACACAGCGCTCAACGTGAGGCCACACCAGTGCTGACTACAGCGGGATAATCATGACCTGATAATACTTTTAAAAGAGAAAGTGTTCTTTCGATTGCAATGGATGGCTATTAAAGTGTGTATTTTCATGGCCGCTTTCATCATTTGTCTCATAGTTCTGTGTGTGAAAGAATTGCATATTCTATTACAAACAGTGGGAAAGACTGATCGAGTTTGAAAAATCCTAAAAGCCTCACTTTGTGTATGACTTCTGTACAAGAATTTTAGCAAGATTTGTCTGAGGGTTTTTTTTTTGTTTGTTTGTTGTTTTGTTTTTTGGGTTGGTTTTGGTGGGTTTTTTTTGTTTTGGGGTTTTTTGTTTTGTTTTTTTTTTTTGTTTTTGTTTTTTTTTTTTTTTTACAAGATGACCGCACTCTTTTAGCCTGCTTTCATCCCTATATAACCACCTTAATTCGGGGAAAATCTGCAGAATTTATTGACTGAACTCTTCCATAATACTCAGATAAAAGTTGTTATAACAAGGGAAATATTTCGAATAGAAAAAGCAATTGTACTTAGGGAACAACCCCCCTGACGCCTGGCAGTCACCTTTCCCAAGACGGAAGTGCCACACGTGATAGCAACAGCCGCGATCCCCTTCCAGTCCACACGTGTGCTCCCACCCCCGCAACCCGCCGACGGTTATCATCAGCCAAGTTTAAACCACCCTCGTTCCCCAAAAGCCGTAATGCCTTAGCCAGGCTTTTCTTTGCTGCTCGTTGTTTCTGCCCACACACGCTCCGTATTTCTAACACTCGTGTAACCACAGCATCCTTCCCGCAGCCCCACACCCAGCGCGCACAACCTCCCGCCCGCTGCCGGGCCTGCTGCCTTCCCAATTACGCAGCCTGAACAATAAACCATTTTTTTCCCCTTTACCAACCCAGACTTTAACGGAATTCATTTAAATTACTATGTAAAATGCAAGCGGATTGGTAATAGGTCACTTAGAGAAATATGATTTTGCTTTCAGGATCTCTTTCCATTATGCTAATTCCAAACCTAAGGTCCATGAACATTATTAGACCACACTTTTTATTTCTGTAATGCTGTGCAGTAGGGCGTTAAAGAAAGTGTCAGTTAATGCTATGAATGTGGGAAAGTCACAAAACTAAAAAAAAAAAAAGCACTTTTAATAACGTTATAATGATCAAAATGCTGGTCATGACTGTAGACGACAAGCAGTTATTAGAGCAGCATCAAGCCATTCACCAAAGCCCTCCTTTTTTCGTCTCTCTGCCCCTGTGTTGTTTTAGTTTGTTTTTTCCTTTTTAATTTTTTTTTTTAATGAACATGAAATTTCTTGCTAAGCTGGCATTATGTACAGAAATCAAGTTTAGTTATACTCTGGGTCTTTAAATAAGTAACATTCAAATTACTGAAAAAAACCCAACAGGCTTCGAGATAACATTCCCACAAAAAGAATACATTCTCCGTTTTTTTAAATTCTCTCTGACAGAAACTTGGCCCATTTCTTCTTAAAATAAAACATTTGCTTAAGCTTCCATTCTATATCAGACAGTGACATAAGGGAATTCTGCAAGAATACGGTTTGTCTCTCATCCAGGGCTACTTTCAGGATTAGAGGCCTAAATTAGCAACTACAATATCAGAGTTGCAGTTGTTCAGTCAATTATGTTTATATGATAGTTACTAATCTAAAGCAGAAATACACACTGGGGAGACGGCTTCAGCGGAGGAACGTCCACTAATGCTTCTAGCTTCATTGAACCATCAAAAACTAGGACAGACAGGCTGATGTAAGAAACGTGTCTCC
>NW_009647688.1:306999-312808 GCF_000708025.1 Charadrius vociferus
GAAAATAACCTAATGGATTGTGATGCGTTCTTCTGGGATTTAACTATTCAGGAGTGGTAAAATATCAATTAATATTTTCAGGGCTGAGTGTGTGCGCTAGCCCTTTGTTCCCCTCTGCTGGCCTAAGGCAATGCGAAGGCAAGAAGAATTTCCCAAGTTAGGAAGAGGGATGGAGCATATTAATAATAAGGTCAAGATAGAAAGATTAGAAAAGGAAGAAAATATCACAGAGAGCTTGCAAAAAAAAAAAAAAAAAAAACCCAAAAAACCCAAAAAACAACCCTGCACCAAATATCACCATTATTTGTTGAACAGAACAATGTACCGTTAGACTGGGTTACAGAACTCTGATTTGTTGTGTGTGATGGTGAATTGTAAAGGGGTACACAAAAATGAGATTCAGGAAGGAATCGAGAAAGGGAATGATGCAGATCAGCCTGTGGCACCTCAAGAATTTATCTTGGATACAGAAATATATTTAAACAGAGTGGCACCAGCTGTATCCCAAAGTGACATGAAGTGAGAAATGGAAAAAAAAAGAAGAAGAAAAAAAAAATCAACTTCACTTCCAGTTTGCCTGCAACATTTTCTAAACTAAATGAATAGAAGGGGGGGATAAAGCCCTCAGGTAAGTTCAGATTTCAGAGTAAGTAAACTCAGTACACCATACGAAGGAGCTCATCTCCCAGAAGAGAGATGTACCTCAGAACCTCGAGAGCCACCTACTGTGTCTTCTCGGAGCGTTCTCCAGAGTGGAGGTCTTCAGAACATACCTTCCCTTTCACACGCACCACTCGCCAACGTAATGAAACACTCAGCACTCGTACAGCCTTTCATGGTTTAGTGAGCTGAATGTTTGGAAAACTGCTGTTCAGGATATATCCCTGTGCCTAAACCAGCGCCCACACATACAGCGTACGAGCGATCATCCTGACCAAGAACAGTGTTCGGAGTTTAGTGCATCAGAAATACAGGAGAAGTAACGCATGTCACTGTCCCCTCCTATACTCCTGCCCGCCAGAGCTAACCCTGCCTGCTTTTCTTACTCCAAACTGAGAAAGCATTAACTAAAAGGGGTGCAGACCCCAAAACAAACCACGTTAAGGAAAAAAAGAAAAAAAATAAAAAAGTAAGTGACATAGGGAACAACCAGGCTCACCAGTGCTATATATCTAAAATTCATAGAATCATCATAGAATGGTTTGGGTTGGAAGGGCCCTTAAAGCCCATCCAGTGCCACCCCCTGCCATGGGCAGGGCCACCTCCCACCCAGCCCCGGTTGCTCCAAGCCCGGTCCAACCTGGCCTTGAACACCTCCAGGGATGGGGCAGCCACAGCTTCTCGGGGCAACCTGCCCCAGGGGCTCACCGCCCGCACAGGAAAGAATTTCTTCCTAATATCTAATCCAAATCTCCCCTCTTCCAGTTTGAAGCCATTCCCCCTCATCCCATCCCTCCATGCCCTTGTAAAAAGTCCCTCCCCAGCTCTCCTGGAGCCCCTTTAGGCACTGGAAGGGGCTCTGAGGTCTCCCCTTTTTCGCCTTCTCTTCTCCAGGCTGAACCCCCCCAACTCTCCCAGCCTGTCCTCCCAGCAGAGGGGCTCCAGCCCTCCCAGCATCTCCAGGCCCTCCTCTGGCCCCGCTCCAACAGCTCCGTGTCTTTCCTAATTGATATACCGTGTTGCATTTTGAATATTGACAGAATCGTAAAAACTAAATTTATGAATGTGTCTGCGACTACTGTGAAAGACTGTACCCCACACTCTGCAAATCGCTCGTTCTTGCTGGAAGAGAACATTACGTTACCGTTTGAGGCCCAAAGAGGTGGGTGGAAGGAGCGTTACAGCCGAACCTCGGCAGCACAGTCTCCCGAACCTGTGGTCTCACCTGGCACCTGCCTTCCCTTTGAGATAATTCTCCATTACTCATCTGATTTTGGTAGAGTAAATGCACGCATCAACCTTTTGAAAAAAGTCAAAGTATAAACAAATGGTTTTGGCCTGGCTTCTGCATCTTCTCAGGGATGCTCTCCCTATTACATGTGAAGAGACCAGCACTTCTAGGCAGGGCATTAAAGACACTTTCCACCCCCCACCCCGTGATATCATGATCTCTAATAAGGACTCATCCAGGAATGAATTTGCTAAACACCTAATCAAGGTAATCTCGTACAATAAAATCCCAGAGGACATATATAATAGCCAGACTATTAAAAACTGATTTTGCTTGGGCTCCCTTCCTAACTGCTAAGGTGTTCATACGATAAGCTCTTCCTTGCCAATAACACTGAAAACCAATTATGAACACAACCACTAAAGATGTTTCTCCCTGATATTTTGCAATTAATTTTTTTTTAATTTTTTTTTTTTTACCACGCCACAAATTTACACAGTTGTCTTTATGAAGATAAAGTGGCGGAATGAATAGCCGAGACTATTGTTTTTGTTCAAGAAAATAAAAATCACTAAACTCCAAATAAGTAACTTAAGAATAAGTGAAATTACAAAGCTGTAAAGAAACAGGGGAGAAACGGAAGATTTAGGTTAGAAACACTGATCCAAGTTGAAAGAAAAGTATTTGCATGCAAATATTTGACCCCTTTCATAGCACTACACTTCCTGAGGACCATATGGGGGGTTTACAGGGTTTTTTATTATTTTTTTATTTATAATAAATTTACTGCTTACAGACACAGCTTGACAGGTTTCTGACAGCAGTCTTTCAGCTTAATATATAGTCGACAGCAACCTATCTTGCCAATACATATTTTCATTTTCTCTATCCAGTCTTCTAGAAACAACAGTCTTCAGATTTTGCTTACACAGGAACTTTTTTTGTCCTGAAAACTCTGGAAACTCTCAACTAATTAGCATTTACGCAAGCCTCTCTTATTGCTGTAAATGATTTACAGGATGTGCTCTGATTGTTCTTTAGTACCTGACGTATCACTTTCTACCCAGCCGTATTTAATGCATCTTAAAGACATGAAATTATATCATAAGGAATATGACTCAGCTATCAACTTTGTCACGCACTGTAACACTGAAATTTTTTGCTCCATTCTGCTTTGGTTAATTATAAATGTTTTTTCTAATGGATGCATTTTTGAGACTAATGAACAGAAAAGATTCATTTTTCATAGAGGGTGACAGCAATCATCATTAGATGTTAAGCAGGCATCTAAAAAGCAGTTAGCAACAACCGGACTATTAAAAGTTTATAGGATATGCTTTTTTCAAATGAGTATCTGTTGTAGCTGCACATTTAAAAGACTCCTCACTTCAAATATATTACAGGCAGCCTTTTGAATTCAGGTAGTTTTTCTCATTGTCACGAATATGCAGACGACTGTCGTCCTGTCTTAAGACAGCATGAGGCTCCCTGGCGAACATCTGCAGCAGGAGATCTTTTGGCAGATGTGACCCTGTGAAACAATGAAAAGCTTAAAAGAACCCTTCCAATAAGCAGATCTGGTGATGGTGGACAGATGTAAAATGGCAGTCCCTGGCTCCTGATGTTGAAGGATCCCTTTGGTCAGAATTAGAAACCAAGAGGAAAAAAAAAAGGAAAAAAAAAAAGCTTAAAAGCTAAAAAGATAGAGGCAAGTTAAGGAAAAAAAGAAACTTCTGTAGTCCAGCTCTCTTCTACCATCATAAAGAAACTGTCCATGTTTTGTTTTTTGGGGTTTTTTTTATGTGCTTTGTACCTGAAGCTCTAACCCTGGAGGTGTTCAAGGCCAGGTTGGACGGGGCTTGGAGCAACCTGGGCTGGGGGGAGGTGGCCCTGCCCAGGGCAGGGGGTTGGAACTAGATGGTCTTCACAGTCCCTTCCAACCCAAACCATTCTATGATTCTACATCTAAGCTTAAGCTCAAGTGATCGCTGCCAAGAGTGTTCTCCTGCTGGAGGCAGCAGCAATGCTGGCAGCCTGTGAACTGAAGTTTCCTGAGGAGAGGCTTTGGAGACTGCTCTCAACAGGACCCTTGTTAGCAGGTCTAGAATCCCGGAGAACATAAGGCTTAACAAAGTCCCCAAATTAAAAAATAGCTGAGCAGAACTAAAATATTTTAGACCAGAAAGATGTATGGTTTTAAACCTAGTTTAACCCATTCTAGAATTACGATTATCAAAGCCCCATTAGCTCCAGGCTGCCAGGGATAAGAGTGTTTTACACCCTATGCCTAAGTTCCCCAAATCCCAAACTAAGCCTTACACCGACCGTGCCTGCTCCTGTTTTACCAGCAAGGAGTGCGCTTCACAATGATGCATATTCACCCAAATCTGAATCAGTTTTTACAGCGAGAAGATTTCTAGAGGATAAACCTATGTTGTGTTTCTTATAACAATACATACATGATCTAGTAAAAAGAAAAAAAAAAAAAAAGGCATCCAGTAGTAGGTCAGTACCACCTTACATTCAGTAATTGCTGCTTTACACGTACAGATCAGATTGGTGACAAAACCCATGTTTATATAGTTTCTAAAACGTCTTTTTAACACATCACATTGATCAAGGTATCTCCTTTCCATTTCCTGAAATGAGAAGCCTCAGACGGTAACGGAAGCAAATATTCGTTACCACTACATACAATATCGTGGTAACGACCAACCACTGCGTATAGAGCAGTACAAATCCAGCTGCAACCACCGGTATTCAAATCTCCAAGAACTAGAACCGAGGGATTTTAGAGGTAAAGGCTGCATTAGCAGAAACGAGGGAAGAGGAGAAGCCTCCGACGCTGGAGCCCACCCTGCGGTGGCAGGACGTGGCACGGCCCAATTCGGCAGAAGCAAATCGCTATATTCCTTCTACAACACAACCCACCCCTT
Source organism: Charadrius vociferus (assembly GCF_000708025.1). NCBI lineage: Eukaryota > Metazoa > Chordata > Aves > Charadriiformes > Charadriidae > Charadrius > Charadrius vociferus. The sequence goes on from NW_009647688.1 coordinate 311,827, forward strand.
CGCGCCTGCAGGCAGCGCACAGTGGCAAGGCTAACACACAACTTTTCGGAAAGCACGGCAAGACAACGAGAGGTCAACTTCATCTACATCCCCGCGACCCCCAAAACTAACAGCTGCCACTGAGCACGACCACCGGGAAACCAGTAACGCCGAGCATGAACGGAATAGCACACGTTCCCTACGCCGCAACTGGAAATAACATATTCTGAAGTTATACCTACGGTCTGAAATCCATATTTATGAAGGAAAGTTAAGAAAATAATACATCACCAGTTTTTATACCAACTGTTTATCCCATTAACCTCTGGTAATTTATAACAAGCTGTCATATCATTAACACAATAAGTCAATAATTGCTGTCACTACATTTTCAACCCTATGCTCACAATGTTCTGTGACTTCAGCAAAAGAGATGATTAATGAAGCTTTTGCACAGGCAGTAAGACTTATATGCACTTTATCTTTCAGCAAATATTAAGTTTGGTTGATCATAGTACCCGTTAAATTTTCTTTCTTTTGCATCCATTGCAAAGAGAACCAGGATGGCCATACTTATTTCATTTCATAGTATAATGCAAAAGGATAATAAGAATCAAATGCTTGCCAAGATCTTTTTAAATTAGCATTTTCCTCATATATCTGTTTTCTGTCAAAACAAACCTTCCTTCAAAAACAAAACGAGCTCTCCTCACTGTAGAAATAACCTTCACAATGCAGATCAATTCACTTTTCCAACCTTGCAAACAAATGCTTCCAGAAGCAACAAAACCAGTGAGAATCTTATTATCAGCTTTCCTGCTCCTTACACCTAAAACTCTAAATAGCTGCAACGAAACCATCAGGAACAGTCAGCCAACGCTGAGCACTTTTGAAAGCCAAGGTGGCATCCGTTTTCCAGCTCGAATCACTCAATGCTTACTTCAGTGAACAGAAAGGTTAAGAGAGACTCAAAGCTTCTCGTCATTTCCCTGTTCCAGCAAGC
>NW_009647688.1:312837-340144 GCF_000708025.1 Charadrius vociferus
AATAAATACAGAGATTTCCTTACTACAGTACTCTCTCTTGCTGTTCTTTCAGGAGCTGAATTTCTAACAGACAGTCAAATGAGAGACAGATCTGTTTTTCATAAAGATACCATTACTTCTTTTTATTGTCATGAAGTTTGCCAGTGTCACTGCTCCAATGGAATAATGCACTATTTTTAAACGAAAAGTCTTATCTATCATGTTAAGTTAGTAACCCTGCCAAGAACCCACTTATGCCGGTGCTTTAAGCAAAGCAATCCTCTAGAACAACTACTTAATAGATGAATTTACATATTGGAGTAAATTGAGAAGACATCAGTATCCTTTGTTGCAAAGGACTTCGGTGCAGAATAAAGAGCCAGATCCATCAATGGGGAGAACAAGAAAGGCATGAAAATACGTGCAGATGAACTATTATATTTCCTAGCAGACCAGGTTTTCATGCAACAGTAAAGGTCAGCTCAGAAACCATTATAGTTACAATAATTTCTGATTGGTAAGTTCCTTCTTTACTGGGACACGTAGCATTTAAAAACACTTCTTATATGCAACAGTTATATGAAATGCCCGAACGTCCTAATGCTGCAAATACTGAGTAAAAAAATGCAGTTTATAAATCTAAAGACAACTTCTACTATGCAGGTGGCGGTTAAATGTAGATCTTTGAAGGAAAAGAACATCACCTACACATATATATTTTTTTTACCTGGTTTGACTGTTCATTCTTCAGAGACTTTTTATGATGTTTTCATTCAAACTTGTATGAAACACTAATATTAATGTGTGTAATAACAAAACAAACAAACAAGAAAACCACAACCCTCCCAAAACACCCAACCCAGAATTAGTGGTTCAAAATTCCTATCTAAAAGGCCAGATTGTATTTATCTGTTTAGAGAGAGTGTGCGTGCACGCGCACCCGCGTTGCAGAAGGGCCTTTCCTGAAGCATGAAATACAGTATCTGATATTTGAGGATTTCTTTGACAGATTTAAAAATACATTACATTTACATTCTAAAAATGTTATTAGACCATTCCAAATATCTGACATTGCTGCAGACACACATTAATGAAATACTCCAGAGACTGTGCTTTATGTTAAATTGATCTCCTCAAAGAAAATCCTACACTAATACATAACAAATACTTTCTCACACAGAAGAAATATTTAAAAAAAGCAATGCTTATAAAATATGGAACATTTTATTCAGTTGCTTTCAAATCCATCTTCTGAACATTTGTATTTATATCGGTAATGTTTTATACCCCCCCGTGAATAAAATCTGCACGTTATTGTTTATTCAAAGGGAATTTTTGAAAACTTTTGATGATTCTTGTAGGGGTCTTCAAGTAGTCCTAAAAAAAAGTCTGTCTTAGGGTGCAGATAACATGACACTCTGGAATCATAGAATAATTTTGATTGGAAGAGACCTTTAAGATCAGAGTCCAACCATCAACCCAGCACTGCCAAGTCCACCACTAAACCATGTCCCTCAGCACCACATCTACACGTCTTTCAGATACCTTCAGGGATGGCGACTCCACCACGTCCCTGGGCACGTCCCTTGGAGATGTAAAACAATCGTGTCAGAAGTTCGAGACAGAGGAGCGTCTATTTTTGGCTTTCACACAGGGCACAGCACTAACGCAACCCGCAGTTCCTGTGCAGAACGACAGCTTCCTTTAGTACAGCCCAGCTCCAGTTTTTAATAGGAAATTGTAACAGTTGTTAACGTCTAGGTCACCTTACATACATAGAATCCATAAACTGCTTTCTAAAATAATAAAATCATGCTCGACCAGGATGTGTACTCAACATATCAATGCTATGATACAAAATAACTGCTAGTTAAAAGAGGCTCTTTATTTCACCCCATTATTAATTACCTAATCATAAATACTTAGTATTTCACTTTAGGGCAACAAGCCCCAAAATCTAAGAGATCATTTGAGAGGGGCATTACCTTCCAGTTGTTTCGGGTAAAATCTACTTACTGAATGAAAAAAGATTGGGTTTTTCTTTTCTTTTCTTTCCCTTTCATAACTGTTTCCCTTTCAGATATCATATGCAGGAAGCTTGCAGAAAGGCACAGTATGTGAATTATCTTGAAAAGAGGCTGTCGTCTTAGGTTTATGGAAATGGAATAAATCTCAAGCTTAAATAGAACTAGAATAATGACTTCCTTTATATTCTTTCAGCATAGCCTTAACAGCAAACACAAATCATCTGGGCGATATTTAAAAATCAAGCTGAAATAAAGGGGTATATGTTGCAGTCATCCTATACTTGAGAGGCTTGTACTGCTCTTTGTAAAGATGATTAACCGAGTTCAACAAGTGAGCAAAAAGCCAGTTAAATAAATACAACTTTCCCTCCAACTAATACTTGCTCAACTAGACTATTTATACCCTGTATTAAAATTGCTATTTTTACGCCCGCAGGGACTGATGTGACCACAGTTCAGCAAAGACACCAGACCCGCAGCAGCAAATAGGGTTCCAGAATAATTCCGGACTTGACAGCTCTGAAAGATGCCCCATTCTTTACCGGGAAGCCGGCACTGGGTACCTTACCCACCGTACGCCAGCGGGAATCCACCCTGCAGGCACCAACCTCGCTTTATCAAGTCAGTTTATGACACGACTACACTTAGTGGAGTCAGTATCGCACCCATGGGACACCTCTACAAAGGCTCTTGCGACAGAGCACGTCTGTCCTACAAAAGACTATCCTTTCAGGAGGTCACAGTCCTAAACAGAACTAAAAATCTCTCAAACAGGCCGAGTACTGAGCAAGGGGCAGCAGTAAGGACCCACGTGTTGTGCTGCTTTCCCAGAAAAACCTGTTACTGCGATTCGGTAAGCACAAAAATTACAGAATAAAATATTGGGTTTTGACTACTGCTATTGGGAAAAAATCTTTATCTGCAGGAAACTAAAAAGCTGCCATATGCAAAGACACACGTAATAAGATGTCTGCCAGGCAACGACGGCTCCCCGGCTCGAGCACGGTCCGTGGACAGGCACCCCATCACCAGAGACGGGAGGCGACACAAGTTCTCTCCCTGATGCCCCTTCTGTAGTCGTACAAGCAAGACTTTTAGTCCCTGCAAAGTTGGAGTTGTTGCTTCTAAAATAAACCTAAATAATATATCTGTTGCAAATATAAGAGAACCGACAAACAGCTGCTAACTGAACTGTACGCAACAGTTCATAGTCCCGTATTAAGAGCTTAATAAACCCCACTCATCTCAAAGCACTGTTTGGTACCACAATCTCCTTCCGCAGTAGATATCACAAGTCCTCTGGTAAACTTAAAAGCTATGCCACCCTCCAGGAATCCTACAGTAATGGGATTGCACATACAGCACCAATTCTTAAAAATGCCATTTTTAAAATATTTTCAAGTGAACGCTTACTGCCACTTTAAAGATGACACATGGAAGTGTTCTCACTCAGTGATTTCCCATGCACTGAGAGAATTTGCATTGCTTGAGGTGATTTCCACTTTGAAGAACTTTTAAATCACAGAGGAGCTGTCCCTGACAAAGATTTTTACATCTTTGGGTAACTGCTTTCCCTTTGAGAGTCTTCTTGTTATTGTGTAATTCCCCTTTTGAAGATTTGCATATTGATGAAGGAGTGCCTTTGAAGATTTTCACATCGTTGGGATGGGAGCAACCCTTTGAAAAAATGCTCACATCATGGAAGGTCTACCTTCAGAATAGTGCCTATCAACAGGGTATTACCCTTCTCAAAACCGGCTTCGTTGCTGCCCTCAGTTAGCGTGATGGCCTCTCCTTTCTTACGCCACATAGATCTCTCGCTTTGTAAAGCTCTTGGAAAATACATTACAAGAAGTCCAGTTCTTTGTCTCCAGAAGTTCTGCCAAGAATTACCAAACAGGAAACAGAGAGCTGATGAAAAAGGTACACACTTTTACATGCAAAACAAGTCACCTGTCTCATCCATGTACCAGCGCACTGTGGGATGAGAGGAAACGTCTCCCGTGAGAGAGCCACGAGGGCAACGACCTGTTGGTGGTACATGGGCTACCGGCTGGAGCGGTTGTGCTCTGATCCTTCGGGACATCAGCACTGAACTGCCACTCACTTGTTCCATTTTTGTCTGACAACCACCAAGTGTTTTTATTTAGACACTTGTATTTTACTTAGTCACACCAACCCATTCTAAACCACCAGATTTCAGCATAAATCCAACAAAATAATTTGGCGAGCTTGACTTAACCAAGTTACACCCAAAACACTATTCGGAAGACGTCTTCCATTTCCAATTAAGCTTAATCGTCCACCAGCACTTCCAAGTGGACGAACAGCCAGAAAAATTCTATTTTTCAGTACTTCCTGATGTAGCTAATATTCTGCACGCAGTAGTTAAATCTCCTGCCTTGTTTTACATGCCGACAAATAGTTACTCATGCAAGAAACTCTTTTCTTTTTTAATATTCTAATTAATATTTTAATTCTAAAGTCTTCATTTAAGAAAGCATACAGAATTACCAAGAAATCATGAAGAGATGCATTCTCCCTACAAAGTACACATCAATGTATTACACCAGTCTGAAGTTAGGAATGCCTGACATAAGTCCAAGATAGCCACAGGAGAATCCTCTGAAGAATCCTCACCTACCCTGATGTCAGAAAAAGCACAACTGATGTCAGAGAGTCACATTTTCAAAGCCTACTAAAAAAACACCTGGACATGTTTTCATTAACAGAAATTAGGTGCTTGCAGTCGTTGGATGTGTTCAATAATGAGAACTTACAAGGAGTTTATCTGAGCTTCCACATCTCCCAAAGTAGCAAAGGGCACTTCAGTGTAATGGAGGAAACGCTGCTCCCCCAAGACCTCCTGCCGGGCTGATGCCAGAAATTCCACCTAGAAGTTGTTGTATTTCCATAACCTCTCACAGGCCAGAAAAGAATTGAGATACAAAATTATGAAAACTAATGTGAAAATGAACAAGTCTATCTCCAAGATTTATCCAAATGCTACTCAAAATTCTGCCACTGTTTGGTTTTGGGTTTGGTTGGGGTTTTTTTGTTTTTTGTGGTTTGGTTGGGTTTTTTTTTTTTTTTTTTTTAGGCGCCCGGAGAAAGGACAAAAGCCCGCTAGTGCAGGAGTGCGGCAGGGGGGCAATGGTGGAGGGGGAATAACTTCATTAAGAAAAGGAGAGATTGGAAAAGTTTTGTCTGTTGATTCAGTAGAGAACGAGGATTATGATGTCAACTGCAGCAAATATCCTGGGCAGGTTTCTTCATAGTGATTTTCCATAAATCACCATCAGGTGTGAGTAAATTAATTGCTATGAAAAATAACATTCTTTTCCTACCCATGGCTATGAGATCACTTCGTTACTGTAAGCACGAGCACCGCAGTCTAGAATAATTTCCTGCAGGCCGATGAAGGTTTCCTCTCGCAACACAAAGGAAGTCATTCTTACAGAGCCAGGGAGGGCAAGAGAAGGTAAGAGAAATGAGCATTAACGATCTCCATTCATTAGCAGGAAGCTGTTAAAGGTTTGTGGTGATTAATCATATTAAGCAACTATTGACCAGCCACAATTAAAAAATATTTAGTGGCCTGTTCTAGAAAGCTGTACGTAGATACTTCATCTGTTCTCATATAAACGATTTTGCTGGGTTTTATGCAGTATGTTTGACCTTTAAGCCTAAAATCTGAACTTTTTAGCACTATCTCCCCAAGCGCATGTCAATTTATTTAACTACCAGTATTTGAAGACCCCATCCCAACCCTGAAGTGCTCTCTTTGAACAGAGATACACCTATGTGAATTTTTAGTCTCTTTTTTTCCCCAGCACCTTAAATTACCAGCTCCCACCATTTCTCACCTAGATATTTCTGAATATTTCAAACTGGAACACCATCTAACATTAGTTTCAACTGATTTCCCACCAAAGCTATCATCTCTACATAATTTCTCACCAAAAAAAAAAAAAAAGCGCCCCAAAACAAGGCAAAACACAACAAGAACTTCTGGAAAAATTTCACAGAACTCCTGTTCCTCTTGCTCAGATCCCACCAGTCATCGAGAAAGCAGATTTCTGTTTTCTAAACAAAAGACATCCTGTCTGTGTCCCACCCCACCCTCCCCCCCAAAAAAAAAACCCCAACCAAAAAACTTGTAAAAAAAAAAAACTTTTAAAAAACTTTTTTTAAAAAAAACTCCAAAAAAAATTATGTTATAGGAATTGTCCCTGGTAACTAGTTGAGATGGCAAAAAGAACATAGGTCTTTCATTAGGCTTTAAAGCAAACTTTAGTTCAGGCCCATTGCCCCAGTGGGGGCACGCGCCTCTTCTGGGCAAGCCCAGGTTCTGCTGCAGCCCTACAGCACACGTAGCAAAGCTTCTCAAAGAGCAGGGAAACCAAAAAACAACTCGCCAAAAGCCCCAAACAGAGGTGGAGGTGGCAAGAAAGGCTTCTCGTGAGCCTGGGTACCGTAACCTCATCACCACTCCCTGCTCTTCCTCAACCATTTTATGCTCTCTCCCCATTGCAGAGGAAGAAAAGCGCTCCCATACTTGCTCCCCTAAGGAACCCTAAACACCCCTTTCCCCTCAACTCCCCAAATCTGAATTATTATCCCTGGTGCAGCAGCATCTTGCCCAAACCATTGCTCACGGCATTTCTGTCTCTCGCTTCACACCAAACTGATCATTCCAGAAAGAGCTCGCTCTTCATTAAACGTCAGTTGTGTTGCATGCAACGCGCTGACCTCTGAGGACAGTGAGCACGTCTCGTCTCCCTAGAGATAAAGCACTACTGCCATTTCTAGCACTAAATAGCCTTAAAAATTTACTGTTTTATGCTTTAGACATTAGTTCAGTGTTTCAATTGCAACAGCTTCAAAGGGGACTGGACCCCCCACAGAAGATCATAGCAAGATCTTACGGCTCTCGATTGCTACTACCACCTTCAAGGCAGAACGCATCGTTGGCATCAGGTGCCAGAGCGCCTGCAATAAGGGAAACTAAGCTTCGTGCACTCCAGCCAGGCTTGTAACGGTATACATGGATTTTTTTAAGATGTAACAGTTCCCTAGATCCAAGATGGACATTGTACTTTCAAAGTCATGGTTTAAAGCCCCCAGAGGCTGAGACTGCCCTCAGATGTTACCAGAACACAGAAGTTGCTCCATAATTAACAATAAACATGCAAACACCAGGACAGATTTCAGCTTCCCAAAGAGATGTCCTCATGGCACCCGTGTCACCCAAAGCGCAAGGACCATCCCTACCAACCGTCCCGTCCCCTGTCCAAAGGGAAAGCCAGCGACCGCCTCCAGCTGTATTACCGTCAGCAGCACAACAGCCCGTCTCGCCTCTCACTCGGATCCCGTCAGGGCACGTATACTGTACATTTCTATCTTCTTTTTGAAGTACAGCTCCATGAAGCCCTTGATACTGTCAAATATCTGTGTATAGACTTGTACGACAAGAGACATCGTGGATGTATCAGCTCTGCGGTTTGGTTTAGGTACTGTCGGAGAGAATGTTTCCAACGAATGAAACCCTGGGAACAGTTTTATGATTTGTTACCCGATATGTCTGGAAATTTTGTCATAACTTTCATAGCTTTCCTCTGACAGTCGGCATTGTTTTGACAGAACCAAAATTTTGCGTGCGTTTTTCTTAGTTTTGAGTGAAACGTTTTTCCAGGAACGCTTCTTGGGGTCACAGTGAGACTTACCCAGGGACAAGTGACGGAGAATCACTACGGGCAAACTGCTCCACTGCTGCCAACGAGAAAACCTGAAGTTTCTCAAGTTTCTGTCCATCCTGGAACAAACAACTGATCTGCGAGTATGCAACATCCTATACTAGAAATGTAGACATTTGGCTACAAAATGTTGACAAGTTTGTAGGTATGTTCCACACAAACACATTTTTCATGAAATTGGAATATTTTTCGGCTCTTTTATTTGACTAAAGAAACCCCAAAAAACTGCATGAGAGGCTTCAGTTCCAACAGCTGTTTAAGCCAGTGAGCCGAAATCAACATTGCAAGACCTGGCCCTTAGTTCGTGTCTAAAAAAAACCCAAACCCTTCCGTAGAAACATATATTTAATCGTTTTCACCTTGCTTCCTTGTCCTCACCCTTCAGAAAATATAAAGCCATGAAAGTAATTAAGTAATTACATACCCACCGCCTCTCCACACAATTACATAGACAAGACAATAGAGAATTCCAGGTTTACTCCCACATTCGCCTCTTGCAGAGCTTACATACCAGTGAGAAATGAAAATATTTGAAGTGAAATTAGTTCTGTGCTGACAACTCATACAAATTATGGGACTTCAATTTGAGTTTGTTTAGGTGATGGAGAACGGCACCTAACCTTTCAGCTCTCCTATTCCGAGACAAAATCATCCTGAAAACACAGCCAAAGCAATGAATTGCCTTTTTCACCGAGAAGAAGGTTATTTACGTTACTCGGGACTGAGGCACAGCTTAACAAACTATTACAGAACGGTATCTTCGATTTTAAATTAAATGTCAAGCATAGTTATACAGTGGTGAAGTACCTTCGGCTGTCTGGCAAAAGTGTAACATATTGCATGCAAAATGTACGGAGATAAGATAGAAAAGACTAACCAAGCAGAAAACCCGCGCTGCAGAAGGAGCGGTGGCAGAACAGAGACAGACAAGCGTTGCCACTCCAATTTACTTTGAGGCTTTGCCGGAACGCGGCCGTTCTGCTTCCAGGGAGCCCCACCAGCCCAAAGGGGAGGGTGGGCACCAACGCGCGTGAGAAAGGGAAGGTTTACAACCATAAGCAAGAACCTTCAAATTCATGTTGCTGAACAATTCCTTAAAAAAAACCCAGAAAAGATAATTTGTGTATAAGTCACTGAATGTACCCAGTGGGTTCCAACACCCAAACCTTTCTGCAGGATACGTGGTGCACTCAGCATAAGGCAAGAAAAGTCACAGGCACGCTTGCCTACAGGTATGAATATCATCTTTAGAAGCCACAAATTATGCCGCTTCATGAAGTCACTGCCAGACTATGCACGTTGCCCCTGAGGCAGCTCGACGCTGCAGCCCTGCGTACCACTGGTCTGTACTGGGTGGCCGTGCCCAGGTGTTGGCCGTGGGGCTGCAGGGGCCTCTGTGAGGGAAAAAAAAACAAGAAATAACACTACAACCACCAAAATCCAAGAAAGCGCGCCATATTATCCATCAGACAGATTTGACACACCAGGCTACAAGCTGGACACAGCTGGACTCCAGTTCACGGCCTTATTGATGGCCACCACGTCTTGTCACCAGCCACAGAACCACAGTCCTTGTGTCACCACGGACAACTCTCCTTCCGATACCGCCACCGCACAGGGGGAACAGCCATGGTTTGGCTGTGTGACGGCATTCAGACCTTTCACCCTTTCTTCATTCTTTTTGTACATACATGCCCATAAGCCATCAGGAGCATCAACTATCAATATTACATTCTCATGATGGTCGAGCTCTACAACATGCTATCTGAAGATGTCATGTAAGATGTTTTATACAAAGATAGTCTTAATAGAAAGCGATACTAAAAGAAAGGCAAAAACCTAGTGTGACTCTCCAGTCTTGTTTCAGTGGGTGAAACGGAGGATTTAATCAGTCTACCAAATAAAAATGAAAGTTTCATGTGGTCGTGACTGATCTACACACATTTCATAGTCTCAAGAGTCAACAGAGCAGTTTGAATTTTGAAGCATATGGCTTTTACAGCTCCAGTTAATTTGGGCCTTTTTACTCTGAAAACGTTTAAAACACCTGTCATTTTTAACTTACGAAGTTATTATTGAGTTCAGCTAACAACAGAATATTATGTATTATTGAAATAATTAGCAACCCATTTTCTCAAAAGGCTGATTTTTTTTTTTTTTTTTAAACCATGTGACAATAGCTCCTTTAATCTTCATAAACTCTTTCAGGATCCAATATTGACAACTTCATTTCCAAAACTCACAGATGACAACCTGCTGCAATCTCACCTTTGCCTGACAAATTACTGTGAATGGCAGGAGAACGCTCATCCAGATGCTGCTCTGTTACTTATTCAACCACTGTAGTTTCTAATTGGAGTCAAGTACTTAGAATATTTCTCTACTCAAGCCCAAGTTAGTTACCCAAGGAAAGCTAATAACAGAGCTAATAACTGAGAACTCTCATTCCACTCACTTAAGCGCAATCTGAGAAACACGAGATGGCACCGCCAGGCGGTGTCTCCTGTTCACGTCACATGGGCTACCCTTGTTTCTGTGACTGCGTTGCCATTGACTTTGTTGCAATCACTGCTGACCATTTCACCTACAGTAATACGGAATCTCAACCGCATTATAGATACTTGAGCAGTCTGCTTTGTGTATCATGGCTTATATTTAGAGCCATAAATTATATCCCATATAATTTTACTATATAATAGTACTTACTCTTATCTAACTGTATGAACTGCATAAATCAGATTTACAAAGTATATTTCTGGCCCTTATAAAACATTTTAAAACTATTATCATAGCATTCTTGAGCTTTTAGAAAGTGCTCAAAACCAGAAACTTTTCTACAAACCTCCACTGAATTTGCAAAACCAGAAAGGACCCCGTTGACGTCCCGTGAGGTTTGGATGCCTTACGGTGCAACCACCTGTACGGCACGGGGATAGCCCAGATAACCTTTGGGGATACCTACAAAAGTAATATGATATTCAATGTAAATCAAGAGGAAGAAAGTTATCTTATCCAAGCCTGAAAAGAGAGCTGAAGTCAACAGCAGGTTGACTTCCTACTCACCAGAAGGTTTATCTTCCCACTGTACACCAAGAAGGACAAGTCCTGGAATAAATCCCAAGCACTTTCTGAGAAACATTTAATTGAACAACTACTTCTGACACAGCGGGACAGCGTAAGTGATAATGTAGAGATATGAATGAGACTAAATATAGACATTTGTACCTGCCCTCCGTGTCTGAAAGCTTTAGTTTAAAACTGTAGTCGAAATGTTAAAATCAAGCAAATACGTATGAAAGCCCACCTATCTTCATTCTGAAACACTGCAAAGCGACCTTCCTGAGGATCTTTTAGTATTCTTCCTCTTGCTGAGGGGGGGAATCATGCCCAGAGAAAAACTTTGGTGCACCAGGTAACACCAGGAGGTCAGGAACATCAGGCACTGTACAAATATTTCAGGGTCAAAATACTTTAAAACTGCTATTGAAGGAATTAGGATAAACTTAATGGACAAAAAAAAAAAACCCAAAACCAGCCAGCCTCCATCAGCATCCTTCGTGCAGGCGGTTTGCTTCAAAAGGTAGCACTGTCCATTGTAAAGGAACAGTAAATCAACACTCCACTATTTAACAGGCAAAGCCACACTATTGGATTTGCTGCTTTTTTTTTTTTTTAATTTTTTTTTTAAATTATCAATAAAATTCCTATTTAAAGATGCTAAAAAGGAATTCTTCCATAAGATGTTTGTACTGGTTCCTAATCAAGTTCAGTTTAGGTCATTATACACTGCTTGGCTTCATTCCACTTGTTTTTTTTATCCTTCAGTTTCTAATTTTTTTCTGTAGTGTTGGGCTGCAGCTGATCAGAACGCATCAAGAGGTTGCAGAAAGTATCTCCATTTGCTCATTCTCTCCCCCACATGAGGGTGAAGAGATGTAACAAACTGCTCGGAAAAACTGGAATGCTGGAAGTCTGCTGGATAAATCCAAATTTTATATCTACTTTCTTTAAAAAAACAAAACAAAACAAAACAAAACAAAACAAAACAAAAAAGTCAATATAATGATTTTCCTTGAAGCAAACAGAGCCCAGCCAGTTAGGGGATAAAGACTTTACCCTTTTTAAGTTAACACCATTCAACTACTATCTCCCTAATAACTTCTGGCTATAGCAGTGACTTCTAGATATTTATATACTTAATCCTACTTTATCCAGCAGGCTTGGCAGCTAGCATCATTTTGCAGGGAAATGCAGGCCTCTTCTTAAAGATACACTGTGGTAAACAAGATCGATAACTTTTCATTTCTTACAGGAGCCAGTGACAGCGCACACTGCACCCAGACAGGAGTTACATGGGAAGCAGTGACCGAAACCGGGATGACTCCGGGTACGTTAACAGTTCTGTCATTAAAGTACATAGCCACTGCACAGCCCCCACGGAATCTAAACATGCCTCGTGTTAGTCCTGCATCCGATTATTTGAGCTACCACACACACACACAAAAAAAAAAAAAATTTCAACAGGAGAAATTTCAGAAAATAGCCAAAAAGCAGCAATTGTTCAAGTCTAAAAAAAATAGCCTAAATGTAGAATAAGCAAGGAAAGTTCGTTATTTTTTTTTCCTATAAATCCAGAGTGAATTAAAGCTTTTAGGAAAGCTTTTCTGAACTCAAAAGATTAAATTTAACATCTGATAGCTTTAGTATGTAACTGTGTATTTGAGATTGCAGTGCACAGAGCGGTCTAAGGTGTTTTGTAGTGTGAAGATGTTCACGAGGCTTCTTCCCCCCCCATGTTAAGTAACCATCAAACCCCTTGCCACATGTAAACAAAGACACTCTCAATATTTATCCTGCCCCAAGGATGCCATTTCTAGAGAGTAAAAAATCTCTTGCCTTAACAATGGGAACACTTCGAAGCGTGCGCTTGGATTTGCTCCGGCCGTGCCAACGCGTTGCCCATGTAGATCACAGCCCGAGGCGGCACAGAGGAGAGGTTCCTAGGACAAGGAAGGAAAGATTCAACGGTGAAATTAAGTAGGGATCTAATTAGTCTGGTAACTTTTGTTTAACATACTTCAATATTAGGACCAGAGTGGGAAGGAATGGTTTTTAAAAGCCTTTTTTTTTTTTCCTAAAGATAATCCTCTACAGGAACTTGAAAACAGCTTAAAACTGTTAAAACAGCTTAAAAAAAAAGTGTACAGTGTATAGAAGGTAGATTGATTACATGCAGCGACATCAAACATTCAGAAGTTGCTACTACTAAAGTAAATTTAAAAATTATTTTGTTATTGACCCATTGGTCAATTAAAACATCTTTACTATGACTTTTCTCCCTGAAAATAAAAGCCACTCGGGAATCATAGCACGTTTGGAAGCTAACAATTAGCAACAAGGAACTTGTAAAATATCTGTAACCCAGTTCTGTTTTGTTTTAAATTAAAAAGTTCTTAACGAGGCAGGGTTTTTTTTAAAATTTGATTATAAGGACCCCATTCCTCCTATCCCTGCTCACCACCATACACTAGCCTGAACAGCACTTCTGCCCAGAAAGTTAAGCTACTGTGAGAACTAATTACGATTTTCAGGCTGAAAATAGGTGTATACTACTTTCAGTAGGCAGTTGGCATTTCATTATTTAGGGATGACATATCATTACAGTGTTACATCTAAAGGTTAAAATTCTAGCATGCTGCTGAAAATTTTAAGTGGTATACTGAAAAGCCACTATCATTATTTATAATGGCTTTCCCAGCTGCGAAGCGTGGTAGAGGGCACGAATTAAATGTTTGCTGGGAGAAAACCTTCTCTAATAATCACAAAGTAAACAACAAACTACAGATGGTTAGCCAAAAATTAATTGAAGTGTAACCAGAAATGAGCCTGGAAGGCACATACCCTTTTACCGCCACTCAGAAGTCATTCCACAAACTATCCATAAGAGCAAGTTGGAAATTTCTCATTTTTGAGCAACGTCCACGGGAAAAAAAAACCACCGTGTACCATGTAAGCAAGCTGTATTCTTCCAGCTCCGTACTTGACTTTTCTTTTGGGGTATCAACTTAATTACCTCATTTGCAATCATTTGTAATTTTGTCCTTTGTGGGCTGGCGTGGTGAAAGCTGCTGCTCAAGGAATATAACAACTGGTTCTGACAACCCACACGCATAGCACGAGCCCTGCTGGAGCAACACGCGAAGACAGAAGTGTAGAAGAACGTTCCACTTCTGGGAGACAAGACCGAAGTGCCGACCTCGTCAAGGGAAGGCAGGCCAGAGTGGCATAGGCGGGCTGAGGGGCAACGCAGAACATCGCCAACTCAACAGAAAGTCACGCTCAGGATGGAACCGAGGGAGGTTTCTCACCCAGGGAACTACCTCTTCTCAAACAATGACCTCTTCTTTATTCCCCAAATTGAGTCTAAACGGACCCATCTTCAAACACATTAGTTTCACACTGACAGGTAAAAAACCACCAAACCAAACCGACAAACAAAAAACCCCAAATTCTTCTTTGTCGTCCTCTAGTTCTTCGACTCTCTTCTTGGAAATGAAGGAGAAAATAATGATCTGGAGTATCTTCCGACACTATCACACACACACAGAGTATATTCAGCCAATACAATCCCAACTGGGCTGAACATCAGCGTCCATTACTGCCACAGAGAGAACAATCAATTTAAACACCTCTCTGTCTGTAACAAACATGTTCAAGGAATAATTTATTTGATAAATGTTTCACTGTCTGAGGGATGCAGTCTTAGGATAGGTATTAAAAAAAAACCAAACACAACAACAACAGCCATGTGTGGGATATGGCAAATTTTTTTCTAGTTTTTCCCCTTAACATTCTGACCTACTATCTCTTTCTCTTATGAACTGCTTAACATTTAAGCATCCTTACAATGCTGTAAAATAAGACTGTTCTATTTTAGCAATAAGATCTTTAGACACTGGGAAATCGCACGTGTCCCTGGGAAACCTCAAGCGTGTTTTGACACAGCCTGAGCCAGATAAAACGATTCTGCCACTTGTTTACAGAGCAAGTGACAATATTATTTCAAAGTTCCAGAAGAAGCGATAGACAACCGGTAGCCTCCAGGAAGCGCGCAGACTTACAAGCAGTACAGCAATTTGGCTCTCTGCGCCAAGCTGTGGACAAGACCGCCACCTCCCTGATAGCGCTCATCGACTCTACTACCAACTCAGACCTTCCATCGCAGCGGTAACCCACCTACTCATGTACTTTGAGACACTCGCCCTTCGCTTCTAGATTCTTTACCATTAAATCAGCACTGTTTGGGTTTTTCTGCCTAGTGTCACACCAGCACGGCAGAGTGTTTCTTCCTGTTGGTCCAACAGGCAGGCGGTTTGAACCCAGGGTTTACACCACCGAGATACCGGAGTGACTGAAGAA
Organism: Charadrius vociferus; assembly: GCF_000708025.1. Taxonomy (NCBI): domain Eukaryota; kingdom Metazoa; phylum Chordata; class Aves; order Charadriiformes; family Charadriidae; genus Charadrius; species Charadrius vociferus. Next base: position 328,019 of record NW_009647688.1, read on the forward strand.
GCTGCCTTCCAGATTGCTGCGGGCTCAGGGAGGCTTCGCTCCGGGATTTCAGGCGCGCTTTGGGGTTTGGGCACATGTGGTTTGAAAAGGGAAAAGAAACTCAACAATTTTTGAGCTTTTAAAATCCCATTTACACGACCCAGCATCTCAGAGTTTGAGCAATCAAATAAACAAAGTATTTAAACTATTTCTATTTCCAAGTACAAAGGCAAAGGAAAGCAAGAAAAATCAAGACCCCACTGGAGGTCCTCTAAGTCAGATTTAAGAAACTGTCGTTCAGAAAAAATACTACTACTACACTGTTCTAAAGCAGAAGAACTTGTTTCTTTCTTGAAATAGCAGTGGACCGTTCGGCAGAGGTGGAACAGGAACGCCACCGACTCACGGCATGTTTGAGAAATCAGCTGCAGCCGAGGCCTTCGGTTCCGCAAACGTCCATATAACTCAAATCTCCCCTGAGCGGGTCTGTCTCACCTACAGCGCACGGGAAGCACTCCGCAGAGCAAGTACTTCTGAGCTCAGTCTGAGAAACACGAATTCATATAGTTTCTTTACTTTCAGATTTTTTTATTTTAATTGCTTGAAACAGAGCCATTTTTGTCTCACGCTGTTCATTGTGAAAGGTGGTAATTTAAAGTGTAAACATTTGAGCACATTTACATTGCTCCTCCGAGATGTGAGAAAGAAGATAGCGTTTGTTTTTCACAAAGCTCACAGATGCGCTCGACTATATATTTTTTTCATAATTTTTAATTTCTTTTTTTCAACAGAGGCAGCATCAAATTCTGCCTGGACTTTCTCAAACGCAAACCCACCGACACACAAATAACAAGAACCCTGACAGCGCCTACTCCTTTGCGTGGGACATCTTTTCCCACTTGCAAGCTCTGGGCAGCTTTTGAGACGCCACAGATCGGAGCGGGTGTTCAAAGGACTGTATGGGAGCACCTCAACCGCATCGGACAGATTTTGAAAGTGCTCAGCACTCAACAGCTCTTGTTTACAGTACTTGACAGTTAGTGAGCATGGAGATATTATGAAAATATTTTGAAAATTTACTACATCCTTCTGTTGGGACCATTCTTTTTCCTTTGCATCCATTTGCCCTTTTGGTTCTTTAGCATCTGAGCTGTTTCTTTTAGCACCGGTTTCTCCTTAGAAGCTTTTGTCATGAAACTTCTGTCTGCTTGGAGTCATCTGTGAGCCAGAGAAGAGGAATTCAGGTTCACATATTGCAGTTCTGTCACATGTCTTGATATTCTTTCACTCCTTAGAGCATCCTTGACACTTCACAGACATTCTCTGGCTTCTCCCCAGAATGATCTCCTGGACCTACCACGGAGCTAAAAAGCTGACATATTTTTGTAGACCATGTTTGGTGCTGCTACCCTTGAGCAGGCAACATTGACAAAGCAATTAACTCCTGTGGTTGTTGTGGTTTTGTTTCCCAAGGAAGCAAGTTTCAGCCCGGTTGAGACGCAAGTCGGAGCAACAAAGCAGACCCTGAGAACCAGGACAAGATCTGGATAAAAGTCTTTGAGATAGCGACAATCTCCCCCTTAAACTTGCTGCAACTCTTCTGTATGAGACGCCTAAGCCACAATGAGCTACAGCTATATTTATATTTTCCTTTTTTTTGTTGTCCGCATATGCCACATGCTCAGTAGTGTACCCAGTTCCACATTAAGTTCTACCAAAGCCTTAGAGGGCCATAGCAACAAAAGGAAACGCTGAAAACTGAAGTGCATAAATCGTAAATTATTGTAGATCAAACCAATTTGGAAATATGAAGAGTAAAAAAAATGTTCAGAGCTGAAAGGATATACCTGTGTTAATAGAAAATTTCTAACCTGTGGTAGGAGGCGGTATGCCAAATGTTAAGGCGGGGCACGGGATAGGTTATGTTCAGTACGTTGAAACAACCAGATTTCTAACCGTTCTACTAATGAGCTACACATACTCTTGAGGCACGTTCATCAGGTTGCGTTTAGACATGACTCAGTATCTAAATGGTATTGAAATGACCTTTATCTCCAAAGCAACTAGGGGAAAAAAAAATATATTTTTAATAAAAATCACAATTAGGTGCCATAAGCAAAAGCAACACTAAATCACAGCCATATAATATTTAAAATGGCCCATTTTAACCAAATTTCTTAAATTAAGAAGGCTTTTTTTTCCTTCAAAATTTCTTAATTGTTGAAAGCACAGTTTAGGAAATTAAGCTTTGTAAAAGCAATTTCAAAATTTTCAGCAAGAATAATTTTCAAGAAGCATCTAAAATCATGCAGAACAGCAGTGATTTTTAAAAATATTATTTTGCCTCTGCTTGCCTGCCATATTATAAGGAACGGGAAGAAAAGGGTAAAGCCAAAAATCAAAAGCATTAGTCATGTGCAGCATTCAGCTGATTAAGAACGTACGAAGCCCCAACCATTCTCCGACACCTTCCCCTTCTGGGGTTTCTTTCATCCTTGCAAGGTAAATCCAGAACGTCTCCGAGGTTAAAATGATCCTGCCAAAACACCTTGAGTCAAACAACGCCTCCGACTTCAGCAGGAGCCGCACACGCATGTTGAGGAGGAGAAGGCACTGCAGCGGCTCCAGCACCCGGTGGGACTGGCAGAGGGGCTCAGTCCCAAACCCCCGTCCCACGAGCGCTCCCAGCACCAGCCTGCACCAGGCAAGGCTTCCAGTCCCGCACGATTCCTTCTCGGCAGATCCTTCTGCAACGCTTCGCATTTCCTGGACTGCCATGTATGACATGTTCTTCCCCGTACACTCGCAGGCATAACGCCAGAAGCACAACAGGCTGCTTCAATTAATTTCAACAATTACTAATACAAAGAAGATCACTCACCATGTTACCTGACTCTAGCTGTAAGAAAATTTTCCCTGTTTCGTGAAGAAAGTAAGATTGTTTGATAGCTCTTCTATTCTTCAGTCATTAAGAAAGCACCTATCAAAGCTGGCTTACAATTATTTTTTAAAAATCATAGCACTCGAGGGAAGTTACTGAAGATCCTGAATTGTCAGAGTCAGCATTTATATTGCCGCACTCGGACACCTCCGAAGAGGATTTACACCCTTCAACATTCATTCTCTTGTCATACAAAGGGTTCTTCCTCAGAACCTTACAACCTAAACACGTAGCTTAGTCAACACCAGGTGGACCACATGTCTAATACATTTGCTCCATCGATCCCACCCACTCCCAAGATGGAGTTGCAGCACATTGACCCTCTCCTGCCCAGAACTGCAGCTCCCAAACAGTTAACCGTATGTTTCACAGTTCCTTTATTCATTAAAGAGGCATTGTTTCAGAGCAGATACGGGAATTTAAGATGGGAAGCGTTAATGTAAACATATTTTCCTGTGGCTACATAGTTATTGAGATCCAAACCAGAAAGAAAGACCCAATACAGCAGGATGAAGATGGTTGAGCACCCAAAACCAATGCAGAACCTGCAGTTCAAGATCTCACCCGAGGGATTACTAACGCGTACTCCTCAGGGAGCCATACTCAGGCATCCCTAGTCAAGCTGAAACACCACAAGAAGGAAATTCATTTCAGTAAGTGCAAGTGGAAAGGTTTAGCACTACCGCTCATCAGCAGATGATGACGATATGCAAAATGGCTGGGTCAGAGAGGCAGCGACACACAGGTTAAGCTTTCCCTCTTCCTCCAGTGCGGATGGTGTGAACTCCCCAGAGACAGCTCCGCTAAGGCGATGGGCTGTGTACACCTCTAATGATACGACACACGGAAAGAGTTGGACATTTCAGACCTTGTCAGAGAAGACAAAATATTTTTCAGATAATACTTCCTAAGTTACCTTCACCGATGTGCAAACAGAGAACCCAACACTTTTAGAATCATCGTATTTCAGTTTTTCAGAAAAGCTCAGATCTCGTTAGGTATTTCAACCTATTTTAGGGGAAGACTCCACTATCTGACGTGCTAAGTTGTGCTGGAGGCTTGGCTGTGTCTGCGTAAAATCTGACCTATCTTCAGACTGCATCTGATCTCCATAAAGAGTACCTAAGAGACCGCTTCCCTTTTGTCAAGGGACTCCAACTCCCTGGTTTATCCCTACAGTGGAAAAATCCAGTTTAAAACTGAAAAAACATTTTACTATCAATGCAGTAGAAAAATTTCTTATAACAGAAAATCTGCGTCACTTATAAATATTCATTTTATGTATTGACATGCAATTTCATCAAAATGTTTGGTGAAAACAGAAGCCAAATATTACAGGATCATAGAATTGTCTAGCTTGGAAGGGACCTTTAAGATCATCAAGGCCACCCATCAACCTAACACTGCCAAAACCACCACTAAACTATTATAATAGGTTTGTGCTAACTTTTCCAGCAATTGTCAAAATAAAATCATCTTGATTTCAACAAAAATGTGTCTTTGCTCTGGTTTAGAAATAAATGGAATATCGGTAATAGTGACTCAAGAGTGAACGAAGTCTATCAAAAAAGAAGGGAAGATGTATTGCGTGTATGCTCCTGTGCATAGCGTTGAACACAGCAGGTATAATGGCAGGAGAGCCAAACCAGAATATTTTTTAACCCAGACTTAATTGAAAAGGTGCTTTGGACCAAAAGTTATTTTTAATTTCTTCTGGCTAAACACAGGGCAAGATTTCTAGCTTTTAACAAGCCCATATTTCAACTTGAAATTAGTTTAAATTGCATAAAAAAAATCAACTAAAACTGAAATTATTTTAATGTAACCACAAAAAAACCCTATTTGTAAATAAAAATAAAGTTTCATTTAAAAATTCATATGAATTATGAAAGATGTCTTTTTTTTGCCATTTGTTCTGGCCAAAGTAAAAATGTAGCCTGCATGCTTCAAAAGAAGGATTTTCAGCTTATTTATCAGCTTTAATCAAAAGGTTTCACACTGAAATTCATTAAAAATGTGTGTGCTTTGGTAAAATGATTCTTCTCCCAAATAAAAGTCAATATAATTTCTAAAGAAGATCAGGTTGCAACGTTAGCACAACCGGCCACTAATTCCCACCTACCCTGCATTCCTACAACAAAGATTATGGAGAGCTGAAATAAAAAAAAAAATGCAGCCAGGATAAAGGAGAATCTGGTTTTACCTGATAAAGAACGACAGTGACAATTTATGGTAAGCTATTAAATAAAACCTTATGCAGGATACTATAAAAAGCGCAATAAGGGTAGCTGCTCTTCATTCTTGTAAAAACAGCCATCTATTTTCTGTACATGAATATATTTAAGATAATTCCTCCCATCACCTCATCTAAGCTGCTTAAAATAGTAAGTCAACAGTTTATCAATCTCTGTTGCAAAAAAAGAAGCTGTACGTCAAAGTTGTCGTGAAATAAAGTAGAAACAACAATTTAGCAGCGCTTCCTAGAAAAAATATGAGTAAAGCTTATGAGTAGCACCACTGGAAATCAAGAGGCTTGAAGGCAGGCATGATTTTCCATGGCTTGCTCTTGGGTAAAATTACTTGTCCCATATAACTAAGGCTTTGGCGAGCGGCTATTCTCCTCGCCGTGGCTCCCACCTACTAACAGCTCTCAGGGTCTACGCTTGTTTGTAGCTTATCAACCGCTCTCCTCCTTGAGCACAACCCTGGAAAAGTTTCACAGCTCCAGCCCCATGTGTTTCCGAGCACACTACTGCTTTCTATTACCATTTTTTCTTTTTTCTCCCCCAAGGGATGCAAAAATGGAAACTCATTCTTTCATTAGCAATATCCTCCTCTCAAAAATTGCCTGTTTTCTTTTAAACTCCTAGTCCTGCTTGTTCATCAACAGCTCCAGGTATAAGTCTCAAATATCTTATACGCAGAAAAACATAGCTAACAGTGCCTCGAAATAAATCAATCACAGAATGCTAAAGCTGAGAAATTTTGCCTAAAATGCAACAGAAATCCCAAGCGGAGGGAATCAAACAGCATTGGGAGCATGCCTGCTCATTTCCAACCTCTGCAAGTCACGCCAGTATAATTCCACAGCAGAGTCTTCTCCAGCTACCAAGTTTAACTGCTCTTAAGAAAGAAGATGTCCCAGAGCATGGGAACCTGCGATTCCCCAGGGAGGGATAAAAAGGGGGATGGGAAGGGAAAGAAAAGATCGGTTACAGACAACGCATTTTGTAAGTCTCATAACCTGGTTCTTATTTGCTAAAAATGGAAAGCTGAAGCTGCCTTTGAGACAGTTATAAAAACATAACGTATCAGTTTCCCTTGGCTCTTGTTCATTAAAGGCTGGGATTTCCCCCCCCCCCCTTTCCTTTAAGGAAACTGCCCTGCTGCAAAGGGCATTAGAAATAGGATTGTATTTCAACTGAGGAGAGAGAGAGAGCAAAAAAGCTTTCCTAATTACATTGCTGATTACTTGTCCAGTCCTCCATTTGACAACACAATTATACTGAAAGAGAGGAGAATGTCTTCATTACACTGAAAAAAGACAAAAATGTGGTTTATTCTGCTTTAAAATTTATGGACTCTGAGCTGGATACATAAACTTCACTTGAACTCCTAAAGGTCAGATAAACTTTCTGAACATAGCAGTTTTTCCCCAACACAAATATCTGTGCTACATAATTCATATTTTATATTCTTTCCAGGAACTGCTTCACCCAGCGGGGACAAGGCAACCCCAAACCCCAGCGGTGACAGCCCTCTGCAGCCTCCGCTACCTGCTCTGTCTCAACGTCCGCTCTGTTGTGTTCCTGTTTATATTACACAGAAGTCAGCAAAAAGTCATAACGATCCCGACACATCTGGCGGTGCCAGAGGTGTAATATACCTCAATATCACAGGAACACTTAAGCAGCTTAAAAGCAAAGAAACTCCCCTAGCAAGCCCCGGCCGTAAAAGGTAACTCCATAAAAGCTGCGGAGCTATGCCCAGAACGGGGGTGATGGCCATCCTGATAACGAATCATCACCTTCCCAGGTTCAACCTTCAAAATAATTCCGATGTTCATTCTTCAACTACCCCTTTTAAACCCCGTTTTCCAGATGGGTGACTCTGGGAGGCCACGAGTCATCTCCTCCCTTTCCTGATGGCCGTGACGAGCCCCAGCTGGCCTCCATGCCGCAGCTAACTGGGCTCATCTGGCTACTGAGCCCACCGAGCTGGCTACGGTCAGCACCCCGCTCCTCAACTGATGCTCCCAGACAATTCCCAGTGTCTGGCTGGATTTGGGTACGTTCCCGGGAATCGAGCACGAGACAAGAATAATCATCTTTCGAACACCGGGAGAAATAAGGGAAATCAAGAATTCATCAAAAGGTTAGCCAGAAACAGCACTTTCCTTGCTGTACCGAGTCCTGCTCTTCTGCTGCAGAAGAACCGGTCTTAAGTGACAGCACTCTGCATTAAACCACCCTCACGCTGTTGAGATTTATCTGGTTTCATGGCGCATTAAGTTTCTCTATTTATACAGAGTATAACAAGTCCATTTGCTCCGTGTCCTGTAGACCTGCTCCACCAGAGCACGGACAGATTCTCTTCTGTCCGGCCGCCCTCAGCAGTGCCCTCCCGCTGGCCCGGCCAGGCCACCGCAGCCCGGCGGCCACCCGGCGCTTCCCAAGGACGCTCCTCGCTTTTAGACACCTCATTCCAGCCGACAGCCCCATGTGACGCGAAGGGGACAGAAGAAGAGCTCAGCTCAGGCACCCCAAGTTACTCTCGTCAATGAATTCCGACTTAAAACCTTTGATGAGAACGAGCAGCAGACGTACCTTTAATGAATTAGTTACCTTAATCATACCATTCGCATTTTTAACTGCTATGTCCTTTTCACACCAACTTATTTGATTATTTTCAGATGAAAAACTCAAGTTAGCTGCCATTTAGTGATTTCAATTAACAGTATTTTATGAACAATGGCATACACGAGTAGTGGGACTCAGGTACAATTAAACTTGCTCGTTACAGAGCACTGCAAGCTTGTTTACTGTAACTGCATTAAGTAATTTTTCCCTTCTGCTTTAAAAATGAAAAGCCTCATTTACATCATCCCCAACGGTCCAATTTCCACCATAGTTTTGAAGGCTAAGGTTTTGGGGAAGAAAGCACGCATTGTGCTAGAAGTCATATGATTCTTATTATAGAAATAACCCAAACATTTTTCTGTAACAGGGCAGGCATGTTTCCCCCGTAATTGCTATCAACAGCACAAATAACAATCTGACTTCAAGAACATACCATTCCGCTTTCTTTTTCTGTACCGGGTCTCCATTTATTCAGGGGAAAAAGCTCAAGTTCTACTCTATAGCCCTCTTAAGTAACTCAAAGCAGTAATTGCAAGTATCTCAAGCTCAACAGCCAAGAAAATTCACCTTGAGTTGCTCTCCATTACGCAGCACCCATTATCTATCCCATGATACCCTCATTACTACATATATATAAACATACATAAAAGATATGTATATACACACATCGCTACATTACAGAGCAAGAACATTTCCCCCACCCCCCAAAGATGACAACTCCTCAACCAGCTTAGCTGGAGGAGCCCCTTCCTCCATGAGCAAGCTCCACCAGAGCACCCCCCTTCCCCCCTCAGATGTTTGAAGGCAACACCAGAGCCCTTTCCCGCCCAGGTGAGCCCCCTCACCCCCACCCCCACCTCATCCCACCCTGCCTTCAGCTGGGAGGTGCTGGGGAGGAGGGAAGAGGGGTATCAATCTCAGCTGATTTCACCTGGATTCAACTCAAAATCTAAAGCTGAACTTGTCGTACCAAAACTTTCTGCCTAGAAGCCTTCCAATATTCAGGAAGTTGAATTTTGCTGTAACCAGCCCAGATTGTGCAAGTAATTTCCCATTTTTTGTGTAATACTCAAAAGATTTCATAAACGAGAAGAGAACTACATGGAAAGTTAACTGTATCTTCCACTGTCATCACCATCAATGCTGCATCTCTGTATCTACTGGGAGAAAGGGGCAGCCACTCCAGCTCCTATCAAAACTGATCCACTTTTAATGAAAAACCTACACACATTTATGAGACTAAAAGATGCATGATTTAGTAGCCTTGTGGTTACTGTATTCCATGAAACACGAAGCCCGAGTTTCCAACTATATCACGTATGTCTGTCTTTGTAGCCAGCGACAGCTACCATAAAGCACATCTAGGGCTTTCGAGCAGTAAGGTGTGGTGGAACCCTGCAAACTGCCTCCCAGCAGAAGGCCCTTCAGCTGCAGCCAGCACTGTCCTCGTCCTCACACTGTTGGCATTCATTTCTGCATAGTAACAAAGCTTCAGGAGGTCTTCACACAGAGATACACTTCATTGCTGCAGTAGGAAAGAGAATTCAATGCAGATGTCGTGTTCTCCAGAACGAAGATTATAACCAGTAGGCATTCACGTAAACCGTGGCAGCAGCACCATTTTCTGTGATGGCATCACCTGTTGATTTGTTGGGTTGTTTGTTTTTTTTTTTTTAAAAGAGACAGCTCTTCTAAAGAACAACAATGGATACCTATTTTTACCATACGCTCTAGTGCTTGAATCTCCTTTAGGTTCTTCTTAGATGTTGCCCAGTTCAGATCTCCACATTCTGAGTGTGGCAAGAATTCAGTGACTTCTCCTTGCTAGTTCTAAAAAAAACTGTTTTGGTTAAATATTTGGAGTACCTACCTACTCATATCCATTTATTCAGGAAGCAAAAAAAAAACCTTAACTTTGAGAGATTTCTCCTAGCAAGGTCAGAACTGTAGGTGTCAACACCCCGTAGTCGGCTGAGTCCTTCTTTGTAGGAAAATGATGGTAGAGGTGCAATTGCCAAAACCAAAGCAACTGAAATGCATGGGATGGAATCTGCTTGCTTTTGGTAGACTGAACTCCAGTTTGTCTGTGACTTCAGAACAGTCGGATTCAGAATAAACAGTTAAAAATAAATGCCGAAATTTCAGCATACTTAAAAGGGCAGATTGCCAGCCTGCCGCAATGGAGGAGCTATAGAGTAGTAACACCGGGCTGGAACTCGTGCAACACAGGGTGGTAAGCTGGGCCTTCAAATCACACCTCCTTGTTCTACAGCCATGTCTTAAAATAGCTCTTATCGCTCCACGTTCAAAAAGACAACTTTTTCAAAATGCAAGAAGGACCTCACGTTTTCCTTTGCAAGTGTCGGGGCGCTGCGTTACAACGAAGGCGCAGGGGGAGTAAGAACAAAGGCGGGTGTCTCTCCCTCCTCCGCTCCCCGTGCTGCGCGGCCTCATCTTGCAGAGGCCAAAGAAAGCTGGGTAATGTCGGGATGTCTCCAACGCCGTGCAATTCTTTCTGTACCTACAGAGAGAATACCCCCTTGGTGCGCATGTGTAAAATCTCATTAACTACGGCAGAAATACACAGAGGGAACGTATTGTGTACACCATACCCTATGCAGAGTGGCGCTGCCAGAAAATCGCCCGAATGCAAAAGCTCTCGTCGTATTCGCTACTGCGGAGCACATCATCTCAGACTCTTTACCTGTTAATCTACGCGGTTCTTCACATTTTCTGTTCATCAGCTGCTTTCCATGCTGAAGAGCACCTCGCATGCTGTCCCACAGTTTTGCACTGACACTATATTGGTCGATGCCTTACAAATTTGTTCTAACGATTTCGGTCATGCTCAGCAAGATCCCAATGGCACTCCGCTGCCCCCAGCCTGGCTTGGCACCACCACTCCCCTCTTGGCCCCCCCCGTGAGCCAACAAAGCAAGGAGCTGAAATTTAATAGAATACTCGATCGGATTATTCATTGAGCTCTTTTCGGCAGTGAGAGAATGGGAGCCCCGAAAAGAGCTGGAGCATCCATTACATTTTAGATACTTCCAAGGTGATCTGCAATTTATCACGCATCGGATATTTTTGATGCATTTTTCTGTACCATTTTGTATTTCCTTAACTCTAAAACCTACCTGTATATTTTATAATGCTTCCGTTACAATAAAATCATAGAATCATAGAACGGTTTAGGTTGGGAGTAACCTTAGTGATCACCTAGTTCCAACCCCCATGCCATGGGCAGGAAGACCTCCCATGGACCAGATTGCTCAAAGCCTCATCCAGCCTGGCCTTTAACTTTTATTTTATTTAAAATTAAATTTATTTAAAAATAAAATTTATTTTAAAATGAAATTCTATTTAAAAATAAAATATAACAATTGAAATCTTGCATTTGCACGAACAAAAGTGATCTGAAGTCGTTTTAGACAAACCTAAAATTTATTCATCGAGACAAAATTCTCCGCTTCAGCACTTGGCTCTTTAGGGCTCAAGTTTGCTAATGGATTGCACAAATCCGCTGAGTTTTCAGCACTTACCAGGATGATTTAAAATCAATGGCATTTCTTATGAGACAGAACATGAGCAAACGCTTCCAAGATGAGGGTTTACAGCTGCCCGTTTTCAAACAAAAAGTTTTTTTGCTTTGTTTTTAACTCAAATATTTATATAGTTTTCTGGTAAAGACATATAGCGTATGAAATACACGGTAATGCAGCGTGTAATTAAGATTTTATTGGATCTCATTTGAATGAGCTACATGATTCAGGTACCTGTGTATTATATTAAGACCCTAATTAGACACATTCTCATCACAACAACAATAAATAATGTAGTTCACTTTGTGACAACTTGTGAGCAGCTTAGAGTTTAACTGTATTGTTCATTTTCAGGTTTTAATTTAATATATTCTAAGCATAGTTATTCCTATAACCCTTTTATTTCCCCTGGTAAGTTTTTTTTATGGCTTTTTTTTTTTCCTTTTAGCACTGGGAAATCAGGTGCCGGGAACGTTTGGTGGCTTTGGGGACACAAGTGGGAGGTGGGAAAGGCGGGATGATGAAGCAGCGACGCATTTTATTGTTGTTTTCCGTACTCTTTGCGTGCCCCTGAGCCACGAGGGGCTCTGCCGAGCGACCCCCCTGGCTCCCTCCAGGGCACCAACGCTGCCGCAGCCGCTTCGGCTCGGGATTTCCCAACTTCCTACAGCGCTGCCGGACCCTGAAGTGGTCGGCGACTGGGAATGTTGCCGTTCTCGTTGAGCCCCATCCCCCAGATGATGAGAAATGTGGTTTACATTACCGGCTGCCTTCTAACCCCGGTGCATTCCTGGCCTGCCGAGCT
>NW_009647688.1:340161-353873 GCF_000708025.1 Charadrius vociferus
CCCCCCCGTTATTTGTTCAGCTACGCAAGATACCCACTGAATTCAAACGGTAGGAAAGCACTTCTCCTTTGAAGACCCCGGGGTAATTTATTTAGCTATTTCTGGCCAGTTCCTGAGAAACGTGATACGCGTCTGAAGGATTTAAGTAAGCTTGTTTCAATTTATAGTATTTTCCGTTATTAAGTATGGCACAAAAAGAGCAAGATTTCCAACCTATTCTGCTGTCAGCCAGAAAAAGCCACGTCTCCCGTGCAAATACAAGCGGTCGGTAGAGGCGGAGAGCAGCCCTGCCATGGTGAGGGATACCAGCTGGAGCTGAAAGGATGGGGCTATACGTGTTCCCAAAACAGCTCATGGCAGATATTAACGTCTGGAAATTATGCCTGCTTCCTCACTGACAGCGGTGGATTTGGTTGAGGATCTCCAGCCAGCCCAAGAACTTTACACACATACTGCAGTTAGTGTCTAATCCCTTCACAAAAACGCATCAACCAGTAAAATTTGAGGGGTCAGAGTTCCCAGGTCAAAGCTTTTACAGTATTTTACATGAATTGGCCGCCTTAATTTTGTGAACTCGCAGCCTTTAATAGAAAAAAATTGGGGCTGGATGAGAATGAAGATAGTTCCAACTTGGAAAATATACACATCGGCTATGATCTTGCAAAATCTAAAAGTGAATATCCTGGTGATAAAATTAACCAACGAGTGACAAACAATAAAAAAATTGCCCCTGATGATTTTCAAATACCTCTGAACAGGTACTTTGAGAACCGTACCTTTGAACAAAGCACTCGCCCTTCTTTTAACACCCCAGTGTGTGGAGGGGGTACTTTTTTAAAAAAAAAACAAACAACTAAAACCAATGGCTCGAGCGTATACCCAAACGGGTGTAGCTTCAGAACACAGTTTTTCATAAAATAAGACCACAAAATATTAAAAAAAAAAATAAAAATGATAGAGCAACAGCAACAGGCGTCATCTGCGACCCAACAGGCATTTTGGGGCCAGGCTCCGCGTGCTCCCCGGAAGAGGGCACAAAGCAAAGCCGCCGGACGGCATGATGGCCCATCGCCAAAGGCAGAGCTTCAGCTCCGACCTCTCTCACCTCTGCATCGCCAGGAGGTCAGGGAGGCACACATTTTTACTAACTTTGTGCATTTTACGTGATCCTCCATTAGCTACTAAAGGAGGAGTTTTCTACTTTGAAAATAATAAATTTTCATTAAATCGGCCATCCATGATCAGAGGAATCTCTTTTATAGGCTGAAGATACTGATACATGGCTACATTTCCGTAGAAGATAAACTCATAAAAACTAAGGAAATGACTTTTTAAGTCTGCTTACACGAATCTCACTGCCTAGGCACTGGTTGCTGATCATCTGCACGTAAAGTAGAGGTAGCGTTTTCAGGGACTGGCTTCAAAATTGAGCCATTGCTTGACTCTTTTGCTGGAGGGCCACAAGCAGCCAGAAAAAGCCACGTCTCCCGTGCAAATACAAGCGGTCGGTAGAGGCGGAGAGCAGCCCTGCCATGGTGAGGGATACCAGCTGGAGCTGAAAGGATGGGGCTATACGTGTTCCCAAAACAGCTCATGGCAGATATTAACGTCTGGAAATTATGCCTGCTTCCTCACTGACAGCGGTGGATTTGGTTGAGGATCTCCAGCCAGCCCAAGAACTTTACACACATACTGCAGTTAGTGTCTAATCCCTTCACAAAAACGCATCAACCAGTAAAATTTGAGGGGTCAGAGTTCCCAGGTCAAAGCTTTTACAGTATTTTACATGAATTGGCCGCCTTAATTTTGTGAACTCGCAGCCTTTAATAGAAAAAAATTGGGGCTGGATGAGAATGAAGATAGTTCCAACTTGGAAAATATACACATCGGCTATGATCTTGCAAAATCTAAAAGTGAATATCCTGGTGATAAAATTAACCAACGAGTGACAAACAATAAAAAAATTGCCCCTGATGATTTTCAAATACCTCTGAACAGGTACTTTGAGAACCGTACCTTTGAACAAAGCACTCGCCCTTCTTTTAACACCCCAGTGTGTGGAGGGGGTACTTTTTTAAAAAAAAAACAAACAACTAAAACCAATGGCTCGAGCGTATACCCAAACGGGTGTAGCTTCAGAACACAGTTTTTCATAAAATAAGACCACAAAATATTAAAAAAAATAATATAGAGCAACAGCAACAGGCGTCATCTGCGACCCAACAGGCATTTTGGGGCCAGGCTCCGCGTGCTCCCCGGAAGAGGGCACAAAGCAAAGCCGCCGGACGGCATGATGGCCCATCGCCAAAGGCAGAGCTTCAGCTCCGACCTCTCTCACCTCTGCATCGCCAGGAGGTCAGGGAGGCACACATTTTTACTAACTTTGTGCATTTTACGTGATCCTCCATTAGCTACTAAAGGAGGAGTTTTCTACTTTGAAAATAATAAATTTTCATTAAATCGGCCATCCATGATCAGAGGAATCTCTTTTATAGGCTGAAGATACTGATACATGGCTACATTTCCGTAGAAGATAAACTCACAAAAACTAAGGAAATGACTTTTTAAGTCTGCTTACACGAATCTCACTGCCTGATGAAACAAATAATCCGTCATGGCTTTTCTCACATATGAACGAGAAAGGATACGAAGTCTGGAGCGTTCAATCTGGAGTCATACGCAGACTGCACATTTCAATTCCTTTTATTAATTGCTTTGTTGTGAAATTCACCCCAAGAAGATATACTTTGTCAGTTGCCTCTGCTGTAATTTGGTATCAAATCCACTCAGTATTCTATTTTTTTATTTGTCTTTTGTCTGGACCAAGTTGTTTCCAATTCACTGCTGTATATCACTTGCAACTGGATCCTTCAAGTTTCCTCTCTTAACTCCTGACACCTGGTTTTTGTTATTTTAAAGACAGACAAGGACACTAGGGCATTTGCTCCACACATTGTAAAAGCAACACTTAAAAGGGTGGCAGACATATGCATATAAACAGAAACAAAAAGCCTCCTCTGTTCCCGAAAACTTATGAGTTTAATCGAGTTGGGAGCATGGTTCTGCTTCAACCTGGAAGAGGTCTGGTTTTTCGGTTGTGGGTTTTTTTCAGCTGGCTCTGTGGTGACATGTCAGGATTTAACTTGGCTAACTCGTACACGTAGAAAAACCCCGCTTGAGCGGAATTGCCGAGGTCAGCGAGGGCCGAGGAGCCCGCCGGGAAGGGACCCCCCTGCCCCGGCCCCGGCGCCGCCAGACCCCGCCTGGGAATGACACCCAGGGGATGTGGAATTCAGTGGGACTAAATTTTTCTAAATTCATCTATCATTTTAAGGTGAAGGTTTAAAAGTGTTTCAAACAAATATTGGGATTTGGAATGTTATTTGTTTTATATTTTCTCAGTTATTCATGGTAATGTCCCAGAATCTGCCCAAAGGATCTACCCGACCCGACGCGAGGAGAGCCCCTTCTCGGCCCACAAAGAGCGCTCGGGTCACACACACAAACGATGTTTCTTGTCCTCTTTTATCTCACATCTCTTGTCCATGTGTTAGGCCATTCTGTAGTTCATACTGAGCCCCTTTTAATTTGTTGGTATATCAAAATCACTGGGAGGAAAGTTACCTCGCTGGTACCGCTGCCTGCTCTGCGCCGCGGGCGGCCATCTCCCCACCTAACCCAATTCCCTTTGAAATTTAACCATGAACAGTGCCGCAGGGCACGCAACAACATTATGGATGCGTGTGGGTTTTGTCTGACAACAATGAACAGCGGAGTCTGTCATGGACAGATAGAACGTTTTTGAAAAATTGAAGACATCTAATTACAGTGTTACCGACTTTGAAGAATTATTCTAACAAAATATTCCGTGGCGATAAATCATACCTCGCTCACATCCAGCAAACTCTACTGAACCTCAATAAGTAATTTGAAACATACTATTGTACAAAATTCTGAAGTTCCAGAATTCATATTTTGGGCTGTTTATTTGTAGTTGGTCACATACTGTTTTGCTGTGGCGGTACGAACGTTTTCGCAGGCTTTGACAGCCCTCGCTGAGCTCACGCTGCTGCTGCGCTGCCTTTTGGCGCGGTACTAACAGCGACGAACCCACAGCATTTAAGGGTCCTTTGTTTTCTTTTTTTTTAGTACTTCCTAAAGAACTGGGACTAAATTGAATTGCTAATGCCAGATTGCGGTTCTCCTTATGGAAGTCCTTAGGAAAAACCTTGGAGAAGGAAAGTAATAGAAATGATTGAAAGATATGAGCATACAGGATTTGACAGTTTGGCCCATTATTTTAATTCTTTCTCTGCTTGACCGTGGCTTTCCCCATCCCTCGCAACATGCTGAGCTCCCGTTATTACAATGTGCTGTCATGTTCTGAGAATCTTCATCTCATTTTATGAGCACTACAGCATCAATATAATACCACTCGTGTTAATCTTCCCTTCAGTAGTCAGTCACTACCAGAAACATATGGCCATTACTTTCACACTGGCAATAATCAAAGGAGATACAATTTGAAATTCTCCTTTAGGTATTTAAGAACTTGAAAGTGTATTTAACTTCAAACTTGATTAGTGGGCCCGTTGACTTCAGCGAGCCACTGAAAATCAAGCCGCCTGGTTTAGGGATCAAGTTTTAGAAGCCAATTTTCAAAATACTGTTCTTCAGAGAGCAATACACTTGTATTGAAATGACAATTTGGACAATAGCCAAAGCCTCAGCTATTCTAAGTTCCATGAAAATGTTCCTTTATGCAAATCGCCGATAGCTTCGGTGCAGAGATGCAGATTTCTATTAGCAGCCAAGAAATGATAGAGATGATAAGAACTGTACTGTCGTTGTGTTATTTAGGATGCCTCCTTCAAAATTTTTAAGCAAGGAGTGAGACTACCTGCATCCTTAATATGGGCTTGGACTGGTGAAGAGAAGACTTTGGAAAGCAGAGAGATCAAACTGACTGTTGAAGACATTTTACACGACCAAGCATTTCCTATAGACGTCCTAATTTCTGCACAAGAACAACTGTATTGTGTAAAACTGTAGTTAGACCCCTTTAAAACACGCACTAACAAAGGACCCGTGAGTCTGGCATTTTAAAACTGCTGCAAGAAGTACTATAACAAGCATCAGTGCAAAGAGAAAATTTAAAAGATAATTAATTTTTCCTTTAAAGGTCTCAAAACAAACATTTCTGACAGTGTTCTGCAAAATATAGGCTGCTGTAACAAAAGCAAAATTTATGATCCACAGAAAAGCCCCAAATCTCTTAAAAATTGATTGTGATTTGGGGAACTGGATTTGTTTTTCTGAAAATCAAGAGCACCCAAACTATCAGGCAGTTTTTAGGAATATGCAAAACATAAAAATACCATATGGAAGCTGTTATTTTTTATTATTATTTTGCCACTAGTAAAACTTTAAATTTCAAGTATGAGGTACATTCTGCAAATAAAAAATATCAAACCCAAAATTGTTTATGGAACTAGGAGTGGGCAAACAATTTTTTTCAGTGAATTTTGCTCTTTTCCCTCAACCTAAGTATTCACAAATATCAAAATAGTTTTTATTATTCATATTGTTCTCTAAATAATTTATAAAAACTTATTTCAGGAGAGTTTTTTAATGGAATAGTTACTATGTAAACATGCGTTTTGTTGCAAGGGTCAAATGGGCTTTTTAGGACTTCCCAATTGGATGCTTGAAAGTTTCAGAGAAGTGGGAAAAGGAATGGAAAGCGCTGGACAAGCCTTGTATGAACCACGAATTTTCTCAAGCATTTCCACAGTATCTGCTCAGCAGTTGTCAAATTTTTGCCAAGGACCACGGTGTGCATATGAAGGTCTTATGAAAACAAATCTTGACAGATAGTTTTGCAATTGTCATGTATGTTTGAGGCCAGACAGCTAATGGCATAAGCCCTTTGCATTCAGTAGTCACAAAGGCAGATTCAGGTCTAAAAACTAGTGCTCGACCCTCCAGTATATGAAGGAGGAAGGGGGTAGAGCGGATAGGAGGTTAAACACACAGCCAAAATTAAAAAGAAAAAAGAAAAAAGAACAAGAAAAAAGCCCATAGTTCTCTGTGTAGAAAGGTGTGGTATTCGACAGATTGGCAATTTCAAATGACAAAGAAATAAATATTTTCCCCGGAACGATGCTGAATCTGTGTGAGGTGATGACCCGTGGGGTATACGACATGTATGCCTCATGAGCTTGATTTAGCCAAGAATGCTATGGAGAATATTTCTGCATTTTTCTAGAGCAGACAGGTAAAACACACGCGGTTATTTTTAACTATCTAAAGTGGTAGTTGCTGATGGGTGAGATAACGTAAACCCGCGCTCTGGCAGCGGAGGTGCACAGTGCCGACATTCTCTTCTACAGACACACACACTAAAAAAATCTGTTTGTTTTGCCGTTTTCATTTCCCAGAACCAAATATTTCCGAGATGTTTGTGTTGGTTTATGAATAGCTTACAAAGTCCAGGCCTTAAAGGTTTCCAAATGCAACAGCAAACTTTGTCAGGGATATTAATGTTTGGTTTACTTCTCTTCTAAATACTTAGTATTTTTTTGTCCTAGAACAACATTTGGATAGAAAGACTACAATGCTTTTTTTTGTCCCTTTTTTTTGTTGTTTGATACCAGATCCTTTCCGCCTTAGACTAAGAGATCCAAGAATACCCACCCTGCTCCAGAATGAGTCCCAACTAGCAAAATAATTGTGGTCAATGGATGATAAATCTGCCTTTGGTCTGATATAGAAAAGAAGAAACATCAAATGTTTCATATTCAGAAGAATTATTTAAACCAAAATCAGCCAATCGACCTCAAGACATATAACACGCTCAGCTGTACAAACCTTTGTCTCCTGAGGATTGCTGAAGCGGACTGGAGATCACACTGGACCCTGAGAGAGCAAACCTGTGAACGGTTACGTTCAAGAGCCACTCCATAGTTATGGCAGTGGTAGACAACCTCTTGCCACTGTCATTGCTAATTGTCACAGCTACAGTTCAGCAGAGAAAGCTGAGAGGACATTAAATAGATGGAGTAATGAGAAACCAAACTGACTTGGTGAGTGTTGTGCAGACTTTCACCCGCTTTCTCCAAAAGAAAGCGGGAAAGACAGTTATGAACTGTAAGTAATTACTACACGCAATTCCTACACAGGGCTGCTCAGGGAACTAGTAGGAAAACATTAATTTGTTAAAACAAAAACTTTCCATAGAAACATACTGGTTGCAATAAAAACTTCTTAAGAGAAGAATTTCCCCTTTTGTAACTTAATGCAAAAATAAGACAGTTACTCCAACTCTCAGTAGTTCAACAAGAATGTCGGTGCGCAAGTGGAGGGGAGCAACGCCGGCCGTGCCACCAGCCGCCTTCCGGCTCCAGCACTCTCCGCACCCACACTTGCCACGGGCAGGCAGAGGTCCCAGGCAGCAAAACTCTCCAGCACTGAATCTTCCACTTTTTTAGAAATACGAGCTTGTTCTTCTTCTGCAAGTGGATACGGAGGCATACGTTCCATTCAGAAACACTTCCCATTGGGTTGCCCAAACCCCAAAACATTCCATTGTGTTTTGAAAGCACATTTCATGCAAATTTTTTGATCCTCTTTCCTTCTGAGTCCCAGGTATATAGCCAAGATGGGACCAGCTTGGAGACACATAGGTATAAGAGTTGTTTGAATGCTAGCTCCGTCTCAGGACTGCACTCAAAACATACTGTAGTAAAAAAGGAAATTCAAGTCATACTTGTATTGACTATTTTTTATGACGCTATAAAGAGGTGTCCTGCTCCCAGTTTTCCCAACAGATTCTGGACAGTCAGAAGCACCATTCTGACGACACCACGCTCCTTCAGCCATATTAACAGGAGGGAAAACAGAGTCTCTTCACTTGTACACCAAAAAGAAAAGCAGCACCAATATGCCACCTGCATCTACAGCAACAGCAGTGATAGACACATACAGGAGAAAAACAAGTGTGGAAATGCTTTTGGTATAGAAATGCTCAGTAGAAAAGGTTTTACTACCTCAAATTCCTAAGCTGCTCACTAGTGTAAGAGCTGAATTCTGAAGTGTACAGGACATCAGAACACACATACAGGCTCCAGCCAAAGGTGCATCTGGTCCGTTAACCTGTCCGTAGCACCAGCAAGAGCGACCACCTAGAGATGTGTCAAGGTGCGAGAGAAGCATCCCAGGATACCTTCCCAGGATCCAACAATTTCTATTTCAGGAACTCCCTGAAAAAAAGATGTTTTCCTCTGTATTTAGTAAGTTGCAATGGATTTATCCACCATGAGCTTGTCTTGAACCAAGGCCAGTTTTCAGCATCCAGAACATCCTGTGGTTAGAAGCCCTGCACAGCTTAATTACACATGGTGCAAACAAGTTGCTTGTTTGCTCTGATGTTTTTCTTACTCACTTTGTCCCTATTTCCTGCTCATAAAAAGCACGGAACAATCAATGTCTGAACTGTGCAGTCCATGGGACACATCCTTACTTGCCTCTCCAGCTCCCAGTCACCTCTTCTCCAGGCTGGAGAGCGTTTCCCAAGTTAATTGTTCCCAGTCCGTAGGCCACCTCGCGCTTTTGATCATCCTTGTCGCCTTTTCCTGACCCTTTTCCAGTTCCGTGATATCACTTTTGATGTGGCAGAGCCACACACAGTATTAAAGATGCAGATGCACCACAGATTTAGGCAGTTGTGTCACGAGGCTCTGTTTTGCTCTCTATTCCTTTCTTAATATCTAATATCTGATCTCCTTTTTATAGACTACTGTAAACTGAGCTAATGCTTTTCTACAACTTTAATCTTCTGGCCTGAGTTGTCATAGAACTACCTTGTAACTGCGTGGTATTGCTTAGTCTTACTCACTTACCCCTTCGTATATGAAGATTTTCCTCTTGTTAATCACACTATATTTATCTGCATTTAATTTTGTGTGCTGTTTCAAAGCAGAGTCACTGCAGAACTCACAAGGTCTTTCTGCAACCCTTTGAAACCAGCCCTCGTTAGGCAGGGAAGACCTCCTAGGATTTTAGAAAACTTAAGAAGGTTTTAGCAAAAGGCACTGAAATGGGAGTTGTTACACCTAACTCAAAAACTGGAACGATAGAGGCAGTAAGAAAGACAGTTTAAGGATGTTCACCGGGATCAAAGAGCCAGTTTGGATGCCGGTTTAAAGCACATGGAAATGTTTAAAGTACACGGAAATATAAGAAGAAATATTTCTTCCTAATGTTCTTAGATTTGTTAGGAAAAAAATGTAATTTCTCACAGTGGACTGATGCACTGTTACTTCTTTTTGGTTTGGGTTGGGCTGGGGTTCCCCCCTTCACTTCCCCAGTGCCCACCCGTTTCCAGTTCCTATCCCTATCAGGACCACTGTCGCGGGTTCTATACCTCTTTAAAGTAACTTACGACCAAAAAAAACCCCCCAAAACACCACATCACCACCACCTTTACACTAGAGTAGCTTCAAAAGTTTACAAACTAAGGCAGTTTACAAAGAGGCAGCCAGCGCTGCCCACTGTGCGCCCCCTACCAGCTTTAAGAACAGCTACTAGGAGTCAGCAGAAAATCCGGTGCCATTTATAAAGGAAGCAAACATCATTCTTGGCAAAGATTACCACGACTTTTCTTCTGCAAGGCTGGTAAATGTAAAATTAATAAACAGTGACTAGGTACCGACTGTAATAATCCTGACAGTAGCAGTCTTTCAGAAACACAAGTCTGAGAACGCTTTAAAGATTTTTCCATTCGTCTCCACCACAGAACGGGGTTTTTATCCTCGGCGTTTCACCAGCACCGCGAGGGCTCTCTCGGGATCACACGGGGCGGTTTGCAATAACCTAGGAGGAGTCCACTCCAAGCACAGCCATAGACTGTATAACCAGCGTTTAATTTTGGCTTTCACAAGGGCTATGCTATCAACCACCGTGGCGCAGTACAACTACAATCTACCTTTGTAGGTGGTTGCCGGTGTTTGGCGGGTTATATTCCTTGAGCCAACACCATGCAATCAAAGAATATTAATGTTGTAACAGGGCTAATTTAATAAGTCCTGTCTGCCACCAGCATTGCTAGGGAATTCTGCGATCCCGTGGCTTGAGCCTAGGGAAGGCTCGAGAGAACCCTGCCGAGGTGCGTTCGGATATATTCCAGATGATTGTATCTGACATTTTCCCAGGTATACTTTATGTAATGAAATGTCTCCTGTACGGTCAAGCAGGTAAAAATATGTCAGTGCAGTTAGAGGAACAGAAAATGAGGAAATCTTTTTATAGCAAAATTTATCTAGAAGCAAATGTCATCTTGAAATAAAACACGGAGTTTTCTTCTGCCAGCGGGCACAATTCTGCTTTCATTAAACCGAGGGAAATTAAACATCTCTAGCTAAAATTGAGCTAATTGTCTCTATCAGCATACCTTTTCACTGAAGTTTTCAGATTGGTGAAAACGTGAGCAGCGACCAGGCAGAGTGTATTTGTACGAAACGGACTAGGATATTTTGCAGCCTTAAATACTGTTACTAAACGGAAGAAGATGGCAAATGTAGAGTTAGACCACTTGCGAACAATCTGACAACACCGTAACTGTTTAAGAGGTTCCTAATGACAGATGTTTTCATTAGTTAAATTAGATGAACACAACAAGGACATCTTCTGCATGATTTTACTGCTTATAACCAAATAGCAGTTTAACTGACAACCTGTCACTAAATTAAGCAGGTAAAAAAAAAAAAAAAAAAAGCAGCATCTGATGACAACAAAGATTATTTTCTAATAAAGGAGAGAGAGAAAAAAAGAAGATAAAAATCTGGTAAAAACAAATAAAACAGCCCAGAGTCCAGGGGTAGACTGTATGTCCTTAACACTGCCCTTAAATATTATTTATTTTTAAAGTTAGCAAGGTATAATGTATACTCTCCTCCCGTTTTGGATTTGCATCTGAAGCAGTAGAGCCTTCTCCGGTGTTGGTACCATTCGGTAACTACTCTTAACCACTGCCGGCAAAGCAGTCGGTGCCCGTGCACCCTGCGCGAGCCCGGCCAGGTCGAGGCAGGAGGGGCTCAGCAGGCCTTCTCCTTGCCAGCAGGGCAGGTGAAAAGGGAGGGCAGCGGTGGGGCTTTCACCCCAAACCCTCCCCTGGCCCAGCCGGGGCCACCCCTGGGCGCTGGGCGCTCCCCTCCCGTCCCTCCAGCACGGCCTCGCCGGGCGCTCTGCCCGGACTGAGCACGCGAAGAAAGTAAGAGAGAGGAACTCAGGACACATTCCCCACTTCATCAGGAATTTAACTGGAGCCAAGATTTTAGTAGCAGTTTGATAGGTACTAAAGCACAGGACAGAGGAAGGATTATACTGATATATAATGATATATATGGTGTCTATATATGGTGTCTCATGGGTCGGTGCTGTTATCTTTGTTGGTGACATGGACGGTGGGATGGAGTGTACCCTCAGCAAGTTTGCTGATGACACCAAGCTGTGTGGTGAGGTAGACACGCTGGAGCGGAGGGATGCCATCCAGAGGGACTGGACAGGCTGGAGAGGTGTGTCCATGCCAACCTTATGAAGTTCAGCAAGGCCAAGTGCAAGGTCCTACAGCTGGGTCGGGGCAATCCCAAGCACAAATCCAGGCTGGACGGGGAATGGCTGGAGAGCAGCCCTGGGGAGAAGGACCTGGGGGTGTTGGTGGATGAGAAGGTCCACATAAGCCGGTAATGTGCAATCGCAGCCCAGAAAGCCAACCGTACCCTGGGCTGCATCAGAAGAAGTGTGGCCAGCAGGGCGAGGGAGGGGATTCTGCCCCTCTACTCCGCTCTGGGGAGCCCCCGCATGGAGTACTGCCTCCAGCTCTGGGGCACCCAACATAGGAAAGACATCGACCTGTTGGAGTGGGTCCAGAGGAGGGTCACAAAGATGCTGGGAGGGCTGGAGCCCCTCTGCTGGGAGGACAGGCTGGGAGAGTTGGGGGGGTTCAGCCTGGAGAAGAGAAGGTGAAAAAGGGGAGACCTCAGAGCCCCTTCCAGTGCCTAAAGGGGTTCCAGGAGAGCTGGGGAGGGACTCTGCATCAGGGAGGGGAGTGATGGGACAAGGGGGAACGGTTTGACACTGAAAGAGGGGAGATTTAGATGAGATCTGAGGAAGACATTTTTGACTGTGTGGGTGGTGATCCCCTGGCACAGGTTGCCCCGAGAAGCTGTGGCTGCCCCATCCCTGGAGGGGTTCAAGGCCAGGTTGGACGGGGCTTGGAGCAACCTGGGCTGGGGGGAGGTGGCCCTGCCCAGGGCAGGGGGTGGCACTGGGTGGTCTTCAAGGTCCCTTCTAACCCAAACCGTTCTATGATTCTACATATTGTTTATCCAGGTTTTTTTTTTAGGAAGATACTCGTATACAATTTTTAGTTTTTCCTATAAGAAAAACTGAAGTGAGGCTACTCCACTGCTGTGACTGTACTGCCAGGTGTGCTGCACCCACAGCACAGGGTTGGCATATTAAGAAGAGCAGTTTAAAAGTTCTAGCAAAGACTACAATACTAAGAGCATCGTGAGAATGGATTAATTTTGTACCATTTTCTACCCTCATTAAACTGTTTATTAATCAGTCACACTTTCTGTTCTTTTTATGATCTTTTGCAAGAAAATGTCATCACAATTCCAATTAGTAATATTAGTAATACAAAGTGTGACAGTGTGGTGGGTATGTTTTGTAATGCATGTTCCGTATTATCATGACCAGAATGCACAAGTGCTCTTGTTCCCCAAGAAATCACCAGCAATTTAGTCATTCTGAAGTTACAAAACATCACTTCAGTCCACTGAAAAATATCTACATTGACTTTGAGAGCAGAGTCTGGATACGATATCAGAGCCATCCGAACAGAACAGTGAAGCAGCAGTGTTCACAACGGCTGGAACAAGAGCTGACAGTAATTCTAGCATACTCCACATATGTTTGAGATAGGAGTCAAGAAATCAGTAGGTTTCTATAATCCCCTCAGGAAAGCTGAGAAATTATTCTTCTGCAGTACTGAAATGAATTATTTCAGATATATGCAAGTGTACACTGAATAATTATTTGTTCCAAGTTGTAAATTACACAAAAAATTGATCCACTGTTAGAAAAGACCTCATACACGGAGAGGGATGCACGGGACAATGGTCCCGTGAAAGAAACTCAAGTAACCAAAGGTGCAGAACTCCTAAGTAAATTTTTTTTAAAAGTGATAAGCAGGAGTGCACCTGCTGCCATGTAACAAATTTTACACTTGCTGAGAAGAAAACTGTACCCTCCTGACAAATTTACTTACTTGCAGAGCAGTAAAGAAAGATGATGTCAGTTGTGTTACCGTGTTTTGGTATCAAATTCAAGTCACACTGAGCTTATTTTGGCGATTTTTATTCTTTTACAACATTCATGTTCCCCACAACCTAACTTCAGAAAACTCAGTCTTGCCATCGGCAAACATATCACTGCAAGTACTCAAAGCAACTCACCTTAACATCTTCGTGAGTATCTTCAGGTGAGTAAACTGATTAAAGTTTCTCTACATCCAAACTGCTTTTAATAGGTTCCTACCCAGTTTCAAAAGCTCGCCAGAATATTAGTCATGCACAAAGTTTTGGGGGGTTAATTAGGCTGATCATTAGCTGTTCTACGTGATCTGTAGACACAGATTTATTTCTCAG
>NW_009647688.1:353913-405676 GCF_000708025.1 Charadrius vociferus
CAGATAAGACCTGCAATTAATGTGGCAGATCTCTACTGCAGCACTTCACTGGGACCTACTCTCTCATCTATCATCTAGATCAGCTCATAGGAACACCGATGGATTCTAACTGTATGGATTCTGCGTGTGCAGCATTCGGAAAGCAATTTCATCTCTTACTTCATTGTTACTTCATATGCACTGCTGATAAATCTGTCTCATCACACCAGACAATTCCCTATCTTTTTTTTTTCATTAGTTACACGCAGGCACGCGGGTAGTGCTGCCTGCTGGGACCTTCAGTAGTGGGCTAACACACGTCTAAGGCTGATCTTCTTACCTAGCTAGACTTTTTGCCCTACCAGAATGCCATTTGCCTGGCATTTCCCAATGACAAATCACCCCCAGAGAAGCCAGAACAACATATCCAGACAGTACTAGATTATACAGGTGAGGTGTAACTCCAAAATATGTCATCTCAGATGATACACGCAGGTTTTCTGGTAATTCTCAGCAGAAATACGGGAGCCTCAGCTCGTGCGTAATGAGCAGTGTGAAGTGTGTATTTCAGTAGAGGCAGCGTGTCCTGCGCGTCTGACAGCTGTCACACCAGCACGTCGATCCCTTCAAACACACCAACATTTTAACCCGAATTGAGAGCAGATGAAGAAGAGTGTGCAGGATGACGCCTCTGCACAGCAGTGTGTAGGGACACCGGGAACGCAGGACGGTGCTTTAGTCCCTTTATGGGAAGCAAGTTTTTTAATAATCCATATCCATTCGTTCCACACCGCTCGGCTACTGCCTCGACTTTGCTTCCCGAAACACACGTAGCAGGAAGGAGACTGAAAGAACATCCCCGTCCTGTACATTAGCGAATTACCAAGAGATGGCAACTTAGTTTACTGCAAAAACAAGAGAGCAAAAATAATTAGTCACACTGTGCAATTGTCTGGTTATTTCTATAGGGAGAATTTTACACTTATGCTAAAATAAAACAGTTTCAGACATA
Source organism: Charadrius vociferus (assembly GCF_000708025.1). Taxonomy (NCBI): domain Eukaryota; kingdom Metazoa; phylum Chordata; class Aves; order Charadriiformes; family Charadriidae; genus Charadrius; species Charadrius vociferus. The sequence goes on from NW_009647688.1 coordinate 354,905, forward strand.
AATAGTGATGGAGCAGCTGTCTAGATTATACCAAGAAGCAACTCCCCAACCAATTTTCTGCCCTTTTTTGGAGGTGAATTTTCCCTAACCTTCTAACAGCTGACTAGCCTGTACCTATATCTCATCTATGGATACTTCCCGGGACCACCAGGCAAAGGCAGACCTCTTCTTAGCAGCTGCTATTTTTGGTCACAATCAGAGAAAGGAATGTATTCTTCACCAGACTCCCACTTCTCTCGTAAAGTCCACACTTCTCTCGGCACCTCTCCCACCTCACTCCCAACTCTGAGAGCACACGGACTTTTTGGAGGGGACAACCAGCCCTTCTTCCCTCCATATGAGGCTTTGCCTCCCAAGCATGCCCACGCCAGTGGTCTCGCCGGACCGCCCCCCCCCTCATTCCTGCCCCTGACCTGGAGGACCTCACGGATAACCCTGACTCCAAATGCCAGTTCTCCCACATGGGTTTGTCTCAAGAATCTGAACTTTGTTGAGAATAAATAACAACCTTCACAGAACCGGCAGAGGAGGCGCAGGCCAAGGGGAATTAGGAACACAGTAATGACGCTGACTACAGTAATCGCTATGAATTCAGACAGGAGGATTTCAGGACCTCAAAAAAAAAATAATCTCTGACTGCAGTAAGAGCCACTTATGTGTTTGTGTATCTATTCCTATCGCGTGATGAGGAATGTCTTCAACACAAACGCAAATACACGATATAGGAAAGACTAGCTCATAATGAGAATTACTTGATTTTGCTTTGCTGTACTGTAATCAGGCTGAAAGTATTCTACAACATCAGAAAAACCCCCAGTAGTGAAGCTTATGCGCTGGACGGAGTGTACACACGTTCAACACCTTTTCCACCATTCAGGCTTAACCGAGAAGTGAGCAAGGTCTTGTCGCCATCATAAAGTCAGGCTTACAGCTCTAAATAAAACACTTGACTTCAGTAGCCTGTTAATGAAACTAGCAATTTCCTGCAGAATGAAGCCATAAATGTGACAACTTTCCCTGCATTTTGAAAGCTTACTGAAACGAAGCAGCAAGAAGTAATTTGTCGCGGCCTCTAATACAACACCGCTCGCTAAATACAGCAGCCAGGTCTGCATAAAACACACTGCTGCTTTCTCAGAAAGAGTTAAATTTAAGGACTGAAATTCCATTCAGTGTCCCTGTAAATAGCGTGCCGAAGAGTTTTAGGAAGCAAAATACTTGTTTAAAGTAATTTAAGAAATTTTTCAAACTGTATTTTTAACTCATTATTTGGAATAAAAGCAAAACTACACAGAGTCATAGAAATTAATTTGAGATGCTGCAGCCTTTCCTTCTACTTCACGTAGAAAGTAATCATTCTACCTGAAATAGTGTAAAATGGTAATTTCACATAAATATTAACTTCTGGTGCTGATATAAGCTACTATATCCCAATATAAGTTCTCCGTGAGTTAATGGGATCGGTTGAAGTTATCGTTGCTGCTACTGATAATTAAAGTTACTGTTTTTCTGGAGCCTAAACCCACAGTTTTAAAGAATGAAGGAAAGAAATTACACCGTACCATGAGGCAGTCAGCTTTTTTGTGAGGCATATTTCAGTACTCAGTGATTTATTATCCTGCCAGAGGCACGTTCTCATCAACTAGTCATCTTAATCAACCCCCCGAAAAGTGTTTTGATTCAAACCACATACACATATAAGCTAACTGCCTGCCATTTAAAAAAAAAAACCAACAAAACAAAGGCTGATCTTTAATTTTAGAAGCCATAAGCAATAGTGCTGAGCACTAACAGACTGTCAAAAAAATAAAAAAAAATCACCCCCTTTTCCTCTCAGGTTGGCATGTGCTCAGCTCTGTGATGCCCCTTACACTTGTGAGCTTCCTGACCCGCTTTCACCACCCGGGCCACTGCAAGGCCTTGAGAACTCTCCCATTTTTGCATTGTTTCTGTACAAAATTATGCCCCGCTGTGACATTGCTACTCACTCCACATAAATCAAGCAAAGGCTTTGCTTGACAGAAGCTCGGATCATCTTGTCTTCTACAATCATTTTTATTAGCACTACCTGTACCTGTGGGCAAGTGAATGAAGATGACTGTACTCAGATGCCCTATTTACGGCTTATTGTAGTTTGCCGAGAGAACACGAACTTGCTGCACTTCTCGGTTCCTTGTCCTTAGTGTATAAAAGAATGAACTTTCTATATCTGACACACGCATGCTCTGCCAGAATAAAAAATCCGCAGTGGCAGGCCCCATACCTTTGCCAAGGATAAAGACAAGAGTTGGTTATGCTCCTGCCACAGCTGAGAGCTGCAGGAAAAGACATCACTTCTACCCTTTCACACCCTTTAGTTAAATCTCTGTAGCCTCCCCTACCACCCCTCCTCCTATCTGCTGCTACAACAAGTTAAATACCCATTCTTTGCCTTTTCCTGATGCTTTGATAGCTTTGGCGTTGAACAGCCAGCAGAGCAAGGCTCTGGAACGCTGCAGTACTGTCTCAGAACTAACAAAGGCAGACACACATCCGGCTCTGCTTTTCTTTGCTGCACAGGTTACATTTCTGCTTTAAAGCCACATGAATTCGAAGGAAAAAATACAGCTCCTGCATCATATCTAAAGCTGGCAGCATTTGCTGCGAGAGCTGAGTTCACTCTTTGGGATAACCGTTGCAGTTATGTGGGGCCAAACTGGTTATCGCTTCTCTACCTTGGGCAGTGCTCCTTCGACCGAGCAGCTCTATCCATACTAACCTGAGTAATGCTATTGGTTTTGGTATTTGAAGTATTGTGCATGTATTTCATGAAGCATTATTAGTAGTTAGGGAAGTGTCTTGGGACTCCAAGACACTTCGCAGCCCCATTACAGCTCAGATCCGACAGCTGCATAGGCAAAAGCAGCTCCTGATTTAAACAGCTTAAGCATTTTCCCCAGCCAAGCCGAGATCAACAAGTTGGATGGGGTTTCACTGAAAATACTCGTCTCGCTATAGAGCAGATACAAACATATGTTGTTTGTCTGCAGCTAATTTATACTTTCACTTCTGTAATGTTTTTAGTTCCCACTGGGGCAGGAGCAGCCGGGGAAAAGTTAAATCATAATCACATGAGTAAATTATCAGTGACACCTAAAAGCAGTTGCAAACTGCCTTATCATTTCAATTAAACCGAGAACTCAGCTGGTTTATGTCTGCATTAGTCAAGCGGTACCGATCAGAAAATTATTACAGAGGCAAACACCATAAATCTTCATTGACTGACAATGATGAGGAATTTCCTGCAAGGTCCCCCCGCTGATCCGTACCCTGGCCGCTCGCGCCCCCGCCACGGGACGCACGGCGCTGCAGTGCCGAGGAGCCGCGCTCCGCGCTCGCCCGCTTCCCGCTCCTCCGAAATCAATCATCCTCCCGGGATCTCTGTCAGTCCTTACATACAGAGAGAACCCAATCTATGCAGAAAAGATTAAGAGTAATTGTTGCCAAGGAATGCCTAACACCTTCATAGCGCTGATCAATACACAGGTTTAAAAAGCTTATACTCAGAGACTGAAAACGTGTTGCAGTAAGACAGTGAAATACCATTAATCCCGGTTCAGGTGCCTGCTGTTGGAAAACCACCGTGCGATACGATGAACAACTAACCATATTTAACACAGCTTAACACCCGTTCGTGTCGCATTTCTGGCTCCATTTGGCGGCACAGTCTCTGGGGGGAATCTGTTCAGCCTCCTCCGAATAGCTTTGGGTAGCCTGAAATTACAGCTCATAATAAGAAGATACAGAGCGCTCTACCGCAGGTTGTTATATGGGGAGATTTATCAGAAGGTATAGTGCTGAAGCGACGTGTCTGCCCTTACTCACAAAGCAGCCGATAATATAATATGTTAAAAAGTACATACTATTGCTAGGGTTTGGCTTGTTTACCGACTACGCGTTTTCAAAGGCCCTTAGTAGGGACAAGTAATTCCCAACACTCCTCCTGGAGCCTGATACATAATGTATAAGGGTATAGAAAATGCGTATTCATGAGACTTGTTTGCCTTTTGTCAAAGAGAACTGTGAAAAATTATGATGGAACAATTTTCATTTCTGACACATTGTTTTTATAGTCCATTCATGACTGGGAATTGAGGGGCTCAGAATTTCGTCTGCTGCAGATGTCGCAGAGAGGAGAGGAGCTGCAGAGCTGCTTCCTTGCTGCTTTGTTGCTGACAGAGACAGGAGACCTCAAGGAAATACTTCTCTTGACATTAAACATGATGAGTAAATCCCTAGGCTACCCTCCCACTGCACTGCGTTAGAAAAGCCGTGGCGCGAGGCCTTCGGGAGCACATAAACCCAAGTCTGTTTTATCACCAGAACTGGCCTGTGGCAAGAAACTCCGAGTTTCAATACAGGACCCTGGAATTGCGTATAATAATAGTACTACTAATAAAAATTGAAAATCTAAGTAAAAGCTCATAAGGCTTGGTAAGCCTGGCAGACAAAAGGAATATTTTCTTTTTGGCTAAAACTTTTCTTTAATTGCTTTCAGTATGCACACTGACTCTTTTCACCGTATTTCCTTCATCCAAACATTTTTTCCTGAGGTTGTAACTGCCAGCGTGACAAATTCAGGCCCAATTACGGAACTCAGAATCTTTTTTAAAAAATAACAATTCCTCCATTATAAGAAAAGGGGAAAAAAAAAAAAACCCACCAGAGAACCCATTTAAATTCACAGCTGCAGTTAGTTGTCAGGTAGCTCAATTAATTTTGATCCTTTTTGGGTGATAAAAGTTGTGGAGAATGGCAACAGCATGGGAAACCTTTCAGCTTCGGTCCCTGCCGGAGCCATACGTGCACATAGTGGAGTTTGTGATCTTTCCTCCCCGTGAGATTCGCAGAGATTGCAGTAACCAGGCCCTATATTTGCCTGGAAGATGGAAATATCCCTCCCTTCGTTTCTAACGCGCGGTGTAACTCTCGTATTTAGTACTGTACTTGTTTTATTCACCCCACTTTTCTCTTTTGATTGCCGCATGTGAAAAAGGTGCACCCCAGGCTCTGGTGTCAGGGGCAAAGGCCCCGAAGGGCAGAGCACACAGCTTTGCTTCCGCGGAGGAGCCGGCTCGGGCAGCCGAAACCCCGCGGGGGGATGCAAGCAGCGATCAGCCTCACCCAGGAACCGCCCAGCTCCCACCTTTCCTCCAAGATCCCTTCGACTGCGGTCACCGCTGGCTCTGATGTGTAACGCAAAGGCCAAAAAGCAATTCTTTGGCTAAGTTAAAAAAGTTGCTTAGGCCAAGTTTCCTCTTTAAATAGGCATTCCTTTTCCTAGATCAAAAAAACGCCTGAATATGAAACGTAGTATTTTATTTATCATTCCCAACAACGTTTCATCCATGCCTTTTACAATAGTACCAAACCTCTCTCCCGGAGGCACCTATCCCAGTACGACAGCGGACTCCCGTCCCGTTCTTCCCGGCCACAGCTCTCTGGTCGCAGCCACCCCATAACCCGCAAACACACCCAACCGTTTCACCTCCCTCACCCCCCCGAAGTGCTCCCACACAACGCAGAAATTCTCTTGCGATACCACAAAGGCACAACCCTGCACTTCCCAGCATTAATCTGACCCCAGGAATTCTCTCGCTCTCCGGACAACCCGTTCCTCCTACACAACGCTCCACGTCTCTCTGTTGACGATTTCAACTTTCTCAGCAGCAGATTTCTTCGTTGTGCTCTCACCTTGCTATCGACACCATTGAAGAAGGTGTTTGGGGGATCCCAAAATCTTTACTTGAAGAACTCTGTGACTACTCTCCTTCCACGCAGGGAGTGCTCCGGGGCTCACGCTCTCGGCTCTCTCCTCACCAGTTCACTGCTTCAGAATTCGTCAGCTGAAATAACGTTTTTCCACAGTGCATACCAAATCAGCTCCTCAGACATCGGCAGACCAGAAGTTTACACCTAGAAAGCCACTACCTTTTCTAAGAGATGAGATCTATCTAGCCTGAACCGTTTTTCATCGCTTTTTACACCACTCTCCTTTATCTCCAGCTTCTTCAGCGTTTGTTCTTTAACAACAGGTCGCCGGCCAGTCCCTCAGATAGAAAGTATTAAACTCTCCACCTTCTGCTTTTACATCATATATGGCAACATCCATATCTTTATACACCTCACTACTAAACCTTTCACTTTCCTGCCCAAGTTCCGTATTATCTGTTATCCTCCTTCCTTAAAACCCACGCAAGTACTTGATTTGAGTTTTTTGCCTTTTTTCTTTGCCTGTCTCTTGGCAAAGCAGTTCCAGACCTGATCACGGCCAGGAGAAAATACATTTCAGGATTCGGTTTCTTACACTGATGAAGAGGTATCTTATGAACACGCGCCCAGAATCCAAGGGCTACACCCGCTGTCGTATTGCCCGTTAAAGAGCGGGTCTGAAAGAGGGATGCACATATTTGTTTCCTGGTGTTTCCTAGAATGTCACCCTTCATTTAAAGTTGAGAGGTTAATAAAGGAGGATGGGTTTGTCTTGTTTCTCGTAGCTGAGGGGGGTCACTTTATCTCTGAATTTTTAAAATGTGAAAGAGACATAGCAATGCAAGAACTTTTGAGACAGATTACTGTGCCATTTCTCCCCATCTGCTGCTTCAGGCACTGAGATATTTATAAAGTCAGAAACAAAACTGAAAATATTAAGTTTCAAGAGAGCAGTGACAAAGTGTAAGAACTATTTCTGTAACGGGCACGGTCCATGAGGCACAAACACACTGACTCTTAGTTAAACGGAAATCTAGAGAATCAAAGACACCTTCATTAAAAGTGTACACATTGCAATTATTAACCTTCACGAAAAATAGGCAATAAACAAACTGAGCTGTTCCGTATCTGCATGCTAAATGCCGAGATTCGTTTTTCTTCGCAAGGCCCAGTCGGGCCGCTTACAGAAAACCATGTGGGAACATTTTGGTCCGCATCACTGAGACTTTCTTTAATCTTTTAGGAATTAATTTTTAAATGAAAAGCTACAGAAGTTTTTTAAAGCTTTGCTTTGCAAGAGAGAGAGAGCCAAGCAATCACTAGGCTACTGCCATTTTCCATGTTCTTAGCTCATATTTTCAATTTATGTGGATAATTAATATATGATCATTTAATTCCTTTAAATTTTAATACAAGTGTTTAAAATGAGCCTCACTCAATGACCGTTTCACTTTATAACCTGCCACCACTCTGATTCTCTTGGTATCCTTTTCATATTCAATAGCTTTTATTTTTACGATCAGATTTTATCAAATTCAAAGGCCGTTCCTTTTTTATTTTTAAAGACTACGTAGGCATACATCATCCTCTTCAAGCAATACAGCAGTCACAGCTATAAAGACATAACCTTCTCTGTGGAAATCCAGTCTAAATATAACTTTTTTTTTAAATCTATTTTATCAATTGTTTCAATTCAAGTAGATTTTAGAAGACTGATAAATTACAGCGAAGTGATTGCAGTGATAATCGCAAAGTTCAAAACCATAAAACTAAAATCACTGCTTTTTTTCATTTGCTGTGATGGAGCAAAAGGAATCAACAGCAGCCCACAATCTGCCAACGAGACTTAGACTTTATTCCATTTAAAAATTAAAAGCACATCTGAACTGCTGAAAGTCTAGCAATAATACATACATATATTATCTAATATATACATTTTTAAGATTTTTGATTTCTACTTGCTGAAGTAAGATACATCACAACTGGAAGGATGCAAGGATGACTTTAAAGCGTTGGCCAGTTGTGCTCTACAACAGCAAGTGCATTAGGGAACAGGGAGCTACATAAAAGCAACATAAAGCTATTATCACGCTTTCTATCATCACTCTCAGCTGTCCCTGATAGTCTGTGACATCTGCGACATCTGTGATGTAGCCTGCAAAAATTCCCCATGTCCCTTTTTAACTTGATGCTTTTTTCAGTGAACATTATTAAGTAGGGAAAAAAAAATCCAGGAACAAACCTGACACAACATTAATTGAAGCCTAGTGATTTATGTTTGTTTTCTTTTCATCCAGACCAATTCAATACCTTACTGAATCTTTTATGATGCTTGTTATAGCCTTTACACCTGATTTATTTCACATACTATCCTCTGAATCATCCCAAATGCAGATGTATTTGTACAAGATTTTGCTGAGAGTTGGAAATATTTTTTCTTTCTGTAAAGGCTACATAAGCATCTTCTTAAATTATCCATTGCACGAGTAGACAATGACAGCTTCTGCTATTGCAGAGTTCAGAGGGGTTAATTTTTCTCTGCCCACATGGTAGTAAAGAGAGAAAGTACAAAGCATCTTCTCCTCTTTCTCTTACACAGGAGGGCTGTACACAGAAACTACTTCAGCAGCCCAGTGGAGCAATGTTGGAATTTGAGACCTGGAGAGAAGACCAGAGGTCTCTATAGGTGATGTGACAGCAGACATATTCTTACATCTGAACTGGAAGGTTACACGTTTCTGCAAGACCTGTCAGTACTATCATTTCCCAATCGCCTCTCCTAAAGCTTAATTAAGTAGTTGTTTATGGATAACATTTCTTTTTCTCAATTCTAAAAGAATGAGAGAGATTTTTCAATGGGAGAGGGAAAGCCCAAGCACCAAGCATAATGTTTCCTTCATTTCAAAGTTAAACTCATTTTTGATGAGGGTTTTGTTATATTTTTTTGAGGTTGTTTATGTAGAGAGAGTGTAAAAAAATTAAATAATGGCATAGATTCAAAAACCCTCTTTCCCCAGCATTGCCTCATCAGCTTTAGGATTAGGAAGCACTTCTTGCATTAGTTTCGTGTTTCAAGGGAGACAGGTTGTCTCCTTTAGAGTTACTTGTTCAAGAAACAATTGTTTTTACAATTTCTCCACTTTACAGTAAAAACATTATAATACCTAGCGAAGCGTAGCTTCCTATACTTACACTAACTAAGAAGAATATATAAAATATTCCATTACTTTGCTGGTGCACCTGCTATCAGACTGAAAATATTCCAGAAGCACCCCTCAGTGATACACAGGTGCCACCATCATGAACGTGCTGATGCAACACAACGTTTAACTGTCCGGTAAAACTCTTTCCTTTTTACAGAAGAAGACCCTCAGGACATGTAGGTCTCTTCCAGCTTGAGATGTTGTTCCCAAGTGAAGAAGTAGCTCTCAGGATAGCTGAGATCAGTAACAATGAGTTTACGTTTGCGCACCTGATCATGAGAACAGATGCGAAGTACCCTGCGAAGGCATGCTGACTCGGCGGCACGAGCTTACACGCTAATATCCCAAACTCTGGCAGAAACAGCCTGAAAAAACACAATTCGGTAGCAAGAAGTTGAAAATACTACACCCCGGCACCAACAATTTACTGCACAAATACAGAACGAGGAAGAAGTAGTTGCATAGCAGTGCTTCAACAGAGAATACAGGGCTGCAGCGGATCACGGGATGCGCATGAACAAAAATGTGACACTACTCGAAGCATAAACAGCAGGAGGAGACGTAATCCCAGCGCTGCTCTCGCCCATCTCAGTCGCAAGATCTCAGCTGGAATACCATGATCAGATCTGGGCATCACTAACCAAACAGAGGAAATACAAATAGAAAAATATAAAATTTGAAAGAAGAGATATATCTATTTTTTACTATTCTAATCAGAAATTGTTGTTAAGACTGTTTCCCACCGTGGACTGAGCTGTTGCTATGAAATGTAGCAAAGAATGCCCAGTACTGCTATGCTTCAGAATGTAACTTTTTTTTAAAATGACAGGCTTTCGGTGACATGCTTGGCATTTCAAACATTTGACGTAGTGGACAAGTGGAAAAGTCAAATAGTGTAACAACATGCCCAGAATTTTGCAAAACAGCTGGAAATGTTAGTCATGTTTCACAATATGATTAATGTATGTGGACACCCAGGCAGTGCGTTGCCATACAAAGCTGGATTGAAATCCTCTGTGCTACACAAAAACTCATTCCCCTTCTCCAAAAAAAAAAAAAAAAAAAAGTATTATAATCAGAAGATAATCAGAGAATGAAATTGTTGTGTTAGTAAGATTTGCAAGATGCTTCTCCCACCTACAATCAGGAAATCCAGCTGGAGGGAGAAGCCAGAGGAAGCAGAAATTCTAAAACATCCAGAGCACCTTTTGTTCCTTTTTGTAAATCCTTTGGGTTCTTTCCAACCATCTATGTCTACACTAATTGAAATGATTTAAGTATATCTACGTGAGTATTTTGTCTTCCAAAACTGAAATTTCTAGTACAACGTGTCCTACCATCATGAGTCATGACGTACAATCAACAAAGCACAGTTTTAGTGGTTCAGATGTTGAACGGTCTCATGAATTATCGTTCAAGGAGACGTAGTTCAAACAATTTAAAATTTTGTGGGTTTATTTTCATGTCCAGATTTTCCTCCTGCAATCCCTTCCATACAAGAGAAAAGCCCAGTCCACCACCTAATCTCTGAACTTTCTTATACTTTCCAGCAGCTAAGGTGAGCAGATATCTCCACGGCTTTCAAGGATGCTTGCAGACGGGTGTAGGCACTTCCTCACCCAGCTGTTGATGTTTTCACACGTAACTACCAGCAGAAAGACTAGGAGCGTATGAGTATAAAGTAGTTTAAACTGTTATTAAGATTTTTCAAAACCAAATGCAAACCAATCTAGACAATAGAAACAGTCTCCCTTTTGTTTTCCTCATCAAAATAACGTATTTTCACATTATTCCTCCAAACTATACACAGTTGGTGTGTAAAATATATTGAATATAACTGTGGAACATGTAGATTGCAATAAAAACCATCTTAGGTGTAAATTAACTCAATATTTATCTCATCTAATATGCAAATTAAGACAATGTATTCTCGTTAACATCGGCTCCATTTCCTTTAAGCTAAACTAAATCTCCAGCCAGAGCAGAAAGAAAAAAAATATCTGTGGTTCTCTTTGAAGCTAATGAGGGTATGATTAGCCTCCCGCTTCGTTATGAAGTGGCGCTCAGGAGAGCTCACCCTGCATAAAGCACAACAAACGCAACCCAAAAACCCAAGGCGCGCTTAGGGGGGGACCGTATTATGCACTAGTAAAATACAAATCAAGAAAGGGTAAATTCCAGATAGCTTCTGAAATTGAAATGGGCAATAAAATGGCAAAGCACTTTCTCCAGGCACACGCTGAGCAGAGAGAGACAGGACACGGCCCTTGCTGACAATCTGGAAAGCAGCAAGAGGATTTTATTTTCAGGAGACAGTGCATCTTACAAGCTCTGAAATATATCCCTTACTGCAAAACCAGTGCATCTGCTGTGGGGAATCTGTGTTAGTATCAACTTGGGTTAGAAGCATTTCATTTTCTGTTTGGGTTTTAAAAAAACCCAAACAACCTCCCCCCAAAAACCCATCAGAAGTGCGCTTCGAACGGAGGGCGCTGTCCCCCCTCCCGCCCCCCAGAGCCTCCAAAGATTAATGCCCTGACTTGGCTGCTCTGCTAAAGAAGACAACATAACGTTATTTATTAAAGCAGTTTGAATCCATCATTGTCCATAACGATCGCTTTTGATGAGCAATTTGAATTCTAACCTTGCAACGCGCTCCCTGTATTCAGGCGAAGCCATGAGCTGCGTGGCTTCCAGCAGCCTTAGGGGACCGAAAGGTAGAAAATGTTTCAATTCAGGGTTGTTCTTAATTTCCATATGTTGCGAAGCACTTGGAGTGTCACCAGCATGGTGAATTGAGAGCTCCCGAGTAAGAATATGCAGGTAAAGCAGAGGTCACACTACAAAGCAGAGAGAAGAAAGTTGCTTGCTTGAAGGGAAACAGAAGAGGAGAAGATCCAGCTCTGAACCAGCTCCAGAGAGACGTGACGGTATCGGGTCGGACAGCAGACCAGGCCCTCACAGCTTCACGCGCCAGAGATGCAGGCGAGGGCTGTGTAAGCCCGGGGGCTGATGGAAGGGCACTCCACAGGGCTGGACCCCCATCCCTGCTGTCCCCATCACAGAATCCCAGAATCCCAGACTGGTGGGGGTGGGCAGGGCCCTCTGGAGCTCCCCCATCCCACCCCCCACCAGAGCAGGGGCACCTCCAGCAGTGGCACAGGACGGCGTCCAGGCGGGTTTGGGATGGCTCCAGAGGGGGAGACTCCCCCACCTCTCTGGGCAGCCTCTGCCACTGCTCTGCCGCCCTCACGGGAGAGAAGGCCCTCCTCAGGTTGAGGTGGAACTGCCCATGGTCACGTTTGTTCCTGTTCCCTCTTGTCCTGTCACTGGGCAAGGCCACTGGAAACAGACAGTTCCCATCCCTCCCTTGAAGTATGAATTGATGAGATCCCCCCTCAGTCTTCTTTTCTCCAGACTACAAAGCCCCAAGTCCCTCAGCCTCTCCTTATCAAAAAGATGCTCCAGTCCCCTCACCATCTTTGTAGCCCTTTGCCATCCCTCCCGCTGTGTTCAGGTCCTGAGTCTGTTCATCCCTTACGTCTTCCACAGTTGAGAAGCTCAGAAAACCTGCCCCCAAGAAACAGATTTAGCCAACTTCTTCTGTATTATCCGTGCAGTAACAATACCTTCTACATCCTTAACTGGGGCTAGGTATTACTCGTCTCTTTTATGACCAAGAGAAGCTGAGTTCCTCCAGACAAACCTGTTGAAGTCACTCCAAAATACACCCAAAGAGGGGCAGGATGCCCTTGGAGGGGTCTGGGGCTGATTATGGCACTCGCTGTTTGTTAGGTGTTGTCAGGAACGCAGAGTACCAGCAACAGGAAGAACTAAGAAAAAGCCATGTACAGCTTTAAAGCCAGCAGAGAGTACCAGCATTTTAAAAACCTGACAGTGCTTTTATGGTTTATAAATCCATTTTGTTTTATTTTCCTTCATCCTATTTGTGGCAGACTCATGTACTCCTACTAAAAATTCTTTTCAACTCCAATGTTTTCCCTTTGCAGTATAATCTTGGGGAAAAAAAAAAAATCACTTTTCACATTACTGAAAAGACATCTAGTATGTTTTATAGTCTCCAGCACCTGGGAAAAAAACATAACAATTGAGCGATATGACATTTTTGGGAGAACACGAAGGCAATCTCTAAATGAGATTTGAGCTGTTAGGCAGCTTTAGCACACTCTGATACTAATCTGGATCAGATCTCACTTCCAGGAGTGATGTGAATTCAAAGCTTGGGCCGTTTTCCAATTAAAACAAGGTAACAGGCTGCTTTTTCCGGGTAACTGGAGATAGGCACAGGTCCTGACCCTCCACGTCAAGCTTTTTAACTAGAAACCTCCATTTAGATCAGTTTTCTCAAGGCAGCTACTCCAAGTCCCCAGTTCCTCACCCCTATAATCCCCGGGGCTCTCTCAGAAATGCCGCTCTCCCCCTTCCCTATCGCTCTCGCAGAGCCATGGTGTCTCTCCCGAGGCCTTATCGCAACCCACCATCAGCACCGCCACCACCGGTCCTTTGCCAGGCACCTTTCTCAGATTTGGGATGCTGACTCGTAATACCTACTGCTTTCCCACCCTCGGACACTGCGGAAGGTGTGTCGCTGCGCTTCTTTCAGTGTTTCCCCAGAAATTTCCCCTCTCGGGAGCGCAGTGACTCCGCGGAGCCCGCGGTGGCCATCCGGCCGTGCCCTTGGCTGCTCACACACCGCGGTGAGGAACCCAGCCCTGTGCTCCTCGGGGCAGGAGCACGCTGCCTTGCCATCTTTGTTCCGGAGAAACAGAACCCGTCCTGACGTGAAAACCCTCACCTTCTTACACCTTGCTTTTGCCTCGGGAAACTCATGAAAAGTTAAAGCCAAGCGTCTCTGGAGAGGGAGCCTATTACTTGACCAGGGCACTAGTTTCACTTAACAGCCACGTATTAAAAGACGTGAGCCTTGAAAAAACAGATGAGCTGAACGTAAAAAGCGAACCCTCTTTCCAAAGTGTGTATTTCCAGGAGCACAACTTCCAATTTACTTTGGAGGTGAGTTTTTTCAAATATTAAAATCAACACTGCTGAGTAGCAACAGGCAAAGAGGAAGGTCATCTTTATCTAAAACCAGATTTTTTTTTGACAGACATGAGGGAAATTAGCAGTCAATACACGTGCAACATTATGTATTTTGGCATTAAGGAAGCCCAAATCAATGTGGAAGTAACAAGCATTTGTACACAATCACACTTGTTGGCTTATAAAAATGACAGGTAAATAACTGAGGGCTCCCTTTTCTTGCCCTTATGAAAATCACAGAGATCTCAGAAGACAATTTCTCTCTTGAATTCCTTTTATTTAATATATGACCAGAATAATAGCTTGCAAGAAACAGACTGATCGAGGTCTTTGCCTTTAAACAAGATCTTCCTGTGTAATTAACGAAAATATCCTATGCGTAGACCACCCTATTAAATGTGACATGAAAAGTAACCAATAAATAATTAAGTCTTTGATTAGTTATAAATAAAAGATCAACAATATAACATTTTAAGAGCCACACTCAATCAATTATCAGTATTAACTAGTAATTACCGAAAGATTAGCACATTAAAAAATTAACCTAAAAGTGCAAACAGAAAAAAAATATTTGGAAATGGTATAATTAAGGAATCTCTTGCATCTTGTGCAATCTGTGTCTTGTATCCCATATATTTGATTCCTATATAAGCGTTTGTTTGCTTGGCTAAAACGATTACATGCTGCACGTTAAGAATGACATGATGGAAGTGTCAAGTTGTTCACATCTCGAAAACCCTTGCTCAAAGAGTGCTCTTTAGAGTAGTCAACATTTCAGTACGTAAAAATATTTTTCAATAAGGCAAGCGGTTCGTTTCTCATTAATTGATCCTGTCACAATAATACCGACAGCACTGACATGTTTTCCAGAGAAAACACTGTTCGACAGCCAGGCTAGAGATATTTTAAATACTCCCTCACTCTTGGTCACAAAGGCATTTCCTATAGAAGAGCTGTAAGTCGCTGCTTATTATGTACTTCTAGGCATCGACACTAAGGAGGTTCAGTGTCGAGTGTTGATGTCCATGAGGCAGAGCTCCCGGAGAAGTCTCCGCTGCTGTGTGCGCGCACAACAGTCAATGCGCTATATCACACAGAACTTGTTGTTCTCAGTTGTTCTGGGAAAGAGAGTTCCAGCACCCACTCCCTCAAACACTATAGACAGCCGCAAGGTGTTGGGTGGAAAAAAACTTAACCCAAAATGTGCATTCTGCTCTGCAAGAAAACTAATGAAACAATGAATAAAATACTTTCGTAACATACTTGTTCAATCTGCTGACAAGATACAACAAAAATGTTCCTTTAACTTCTTTTATTATTAAAGAGCCTTAAACTAAACAAGGCTGTTTGGATCTGTTAATGATACATTAATTAATGCAAAACTCCACAAACACACACACACACATAACTATCACTCTCTATCCTTCTGTACTTCTGCAACCAAAGAAAAAAACCAAAACCCAATGCAAAAGAGAAGCAAAAATACACGGTGTCACGCATCCTGGTGATTCAGTAGGTGGCCTGCCCCGTTCCGCATCAAATTGCATGGACCAGAAACTAGTGGGAGCATCAGCCACAAAAGAGGAGAGTTTCAAGTTAGATGGTCTATGCGCACGTGACTTGAATAGCACTTATTTTCTTTCTGGAAAAACAACCTGGGTTATATTCAGGAAGACGAGATTAGTTTCTTTCAGTCCTTGAAGTAAATGCAGGACATCAACATCTGCAATTACACAGGCAGGTAAATGGACACTGTGTACCAGTAAGCTACAACATAACTGACGTGATTTCAGCTGAATCTAATGCCCAATAATCAGTATGCCACGTAATTATCTAAATCACAGTATCAAAACCAATGAAGAAGGAACAGTAACTTTTAGACAAAATAGATACACCCCCACACACACACACACAAAGGGGGCTCATCATTCTTTCATCTAAGGACATGACCTAATTAATTTCATCTTAATGACAGAAAATATTTCCTATAAGAAAAAAACATCTTTGCATAATCGGACGTGAGAATGTGTATTCCTTCCAGCTGACAGAAAACTGACCCAGGCAGGCAGCCGGAGTCTCCGTGCTGCCATGAGTAGTCAACATCCCCACCGTTGACTAAATGTAGTCAACTGTTTTGACTTAGTTTTATTTATTGATCCTGGTATTCCAAGGTTATGATGCTATGTATAGCATATGTAAAATACGGTCTTCCTTAGTGCTATTTCTGCACACAACTGTGAAGCAGAACTAATACATTTAACTGATAAATACATCAAAGGGAGCATGTCTAAAGCAATAAACATCTCCTGTGGTGGTGATGTTTATGCACTACAGGAGACATTTTGCTGAGTACGTATGTCCCTTTGATGTAGTTATCATTATTATAATGAAAGCATTAGTTGATTTTATTGCTTTTTAAACACCACTGTTGTCCACCATAGCTCCATTAGACGTAGCTGCACTCATTAATAAAGTGAACAGAAGGATTTTTCATTTAGGTCTGGATGAGTTTGTTGGTAGAATGGCTATCACACCATAAATCAACTTTTCTTTTTCCTCTTTGCCTCCTTATTCTGAGGATACCACTGGGGATCAACAGATTTGTGTTTACACACAGAGATGCGTATACAACTTACATCAGCAGACTGACCGTGAAAGTTCCTGTCATTCTGGGAGATTCACAGAACTGGATTAATCACTGTGCACAGAGAAACTCATTCTGGATTCAAATTTTTGTACCTCCCTGAAAGAATTCCCATAAAGTTTCCATTAATTTCTGTTTATTAAAGCTCGCCATAAATGCTAGCCTAGTAATAGATTTCTGATTAACCAGAAATAAACACTGAATGTTGAAAAACAGCCTTACCACAATAATATATGCAGTAAGTGTCCGTCCCCAAAAATGCATGCTCATGCATAACATTTTGTGATCAAATATTTATGCTCAGAGTTCTAAAATTCCGGCAGTAAGCTCTTAGTCAGAAGTTCAGGAACGATACCTTCAGCTTCAAAGGAAGGAAATTTAGACCTAGCAAAGTACACATCTTTCTGCAACTGGTCCCTAAGTTTCTCTTAGTGTAAAAGTCCTGAGTGTTAGTGTGAGCGACCTTCTCGTTCTGGAAATCGGTTGCATAAGGAATACCAGATCCTCTATCCTGAAGGACGCTGATAAACATCAGCGCTGGAAGAGGTTGGTCAGAAGCTGAATAGTAATCCATGGCAGTTGAAGAGCCAAAGGCTAGATGAAGCTGTGACCTGATCCAGTGGTTGTGACAGTTCCTTTCAAGCAGGAGGCTGGACCACGGAACTCCAGAGGTCCCTACTATACCTTTATACTAAAGACGCAGCAGTCAGCCAGTGCCACCCTCTCTAATGAAAGAAGATTTTCACACATGCAATAATGTAAGCCAGCTTCAGAGGATGCTCTAGGAATATCTTGATCCTTTTAGATTTATCTTTTTTCAATAGACGCATGTGAAACAGCACAGAAAGGCAAACTGCAGAACCACTGCAATGAATAATAGGAAAAGACGTAAGCGCAGAATTAAGAAAACCCACCCAAATGAATGCCCTGAGTGTGTTCCAAAAAAATCTCGTGCAACCATTTCTTGGGGAAGTCAACTTTGCAGGGATGACTGTAATTTCAACGTGTGTCTACAGACACAAATACAGCAGAGATAGCATAGGACAGTTTTGGCAAAAACAATGCTACCCATCACAGAAGTTTGGAAAATTACTTTTACTAGGTTAGAAACAAGATAGAGTTATAATTAATACTTAATGCTGGAAATTGGTAATCAACTGCAGCTTGAATGGAATTTAATACCACAGAGTTTCAAAGCAGAGCACCCAATAAGATTTAAAACTTTTTTTTTTTTTAATGAGAAATTAAAACACTCAGACAACATAATTAAACATCCTGATACAGGTCAAAGTGAATCTACAAGCAAGTTTCATAAAATAAATACGTTATTTAGAATAGCAACACAAATACCTATCTTTACAGCAATTCAATTGGAAGAGGTACAAAGAATTCTAAATATTTGCTGATTAGACGCTATATATTAAAAAATTGGGAGGAAAGGTTAATGCACTCCAGGCAATACCCTGACAGCCTAGCTTCAAGGCATTCTATGCTATACTCCTTTTGTGCGTCCCTGAGAAGCTCATCAGGAGTTTCTTACGATGGCCAATTAGGAAAGTGCTGCTCCAGATGGGTAGTTTTCAAGTAAAGTTTGCCAGAAATTCTCTAGACAGCTTCTAACTGCTCTGGAAATGTGAAGAGTGTTAGAAACGCATCAAGTGCCAATATCACATGCTTCCCTGATGCATGCTTTAAACAAACGTCACCACCTGATATTTGCCAGAAAATCTTCGGTCAGTTATGGGGTATCAATCCAGCGCCTAAATCCGCCTCTGTTTTCCATTAAGCTGGTTCTTGGTGAACATGGAAAATGTCTCATGAAACATATGGGAATTTGAAAAGTCTGTTTTATTTAGGAAACAAATGAAGAGGAACTCAGTTACCAAGTCTTCCTTAAAAAAGGATCCAAGTATTTGCAGTTGCCCGTGATTTGTGTCCTGCAGCCGAAGGAAGCGTTAGGGGCAACTACCCTAACCCACGGATCCAACGAAATGCCACCTGAAGGCAGTGGATGAAAATACGCTGTTGAAAAAGGAAGGTGTCAAAGGCAAATTAAGCTGTAAATTAGAGTCAAAATAGGGCAAAGTCAGCAACGTAGAAGCAAGAAGGTGCTCAGTACATGCAAGATATATGGCTTAAAATTTAAAAAAGTAAAAGTTTGTATTGTTTTGGTCAGGTTCCAGGCTTGGCCAGGTTTTGCAGATAGGTCACAGCCTGCCCTCGGGTCTCAGGAGAGGCAGGAGTTAGATGAATAGATGGAAGAGGAGTATATGGTCCTAATGATCCCTGTAAGAAAATCCTGCGGCGCTATCCATCAGGCTCAGACTGCTGAATCAACATTTGAGGAATTCTGACTCACCACAGGGCAGGACCTGGACTATTGCTCAGCGAGAGGCTCTGCCGGGGCGCGGGCACGGTGCCAGCAGCGAGGTGGGAAGCAGCGAAGGGGAGAGATGCAAGCGCTGGGCAGACTTCGAGCCACGATGGCGTCACACTTCGATCTGGGACTTAATCCAAGTTATTTAAAAACCTGACAGAAGAATGGGACAGTTCAGCTCGTGTGTGATATGCTATATATCTCCCTGCATGGCTCAGCACCATGAAAAAAACCAACCCACCAAAAAAAACCCCAACCCAAACTATGTAGGAGAAGGAATGTGGGTTTTCTTCTTTATTATTTCAGTGGCTTAGTGGGTATTACATATAACCCAGAGAAGAATATCTAGGGTAAAGCTGGTTGAGCATTCTCCAGAAAAGGAATTCTGTTGGTGAGAAAAAGCCTCGCTGCTTCAGTCAAAATGTTTCAGAGGAACATACTGGTTTTGATTACTTTTCTATCAAAAATGTTTTCCTGCTCCGCACTGGATTTTTAGGGAAGAAACATGCCAGTGCTCCAGGCATTAAGCTCAATCCCAGGAGCAGGACGAGTCTCACGGCCTGATGGCTGTAACCACAGGCAGAGCAGCTCTGAAAGCATGTCGCATCCTCGTCTTTCACAAAAATTCCTACCGGGAGCTGTGTGGGCTTCTGCAGTGCCGCATTTGAAAATCCATGGCAGGATGTGGTTGCACAATCAGAGTATAGTCGCTGGATCCTTTGTTGTGGTGGTTGTTTTAATACATTAATCTTCTCCAGCCAACTGCGTCTTGCATTATCAATCTTTCATTAACATATCCCCTTCTTTCTGATTTTTTTTTTTTTAATACAAGGATTAGTGCAGCTGTGTCTCATCAGACCTCTTGTGTCTTTTTCTGGGACTTTGTAAGGGACCCTGATTAAAGACTGTCTCAGCTGCTGTTCTCTTCTGCATTTTCCCTTCCATGTTGCCACAGAATATTAAGAATCTTATTGTTCTCTTTTGTAATTATGTTAGCACTTGGGCACTTTAAAGAAAAAAGAAATAAAGTATTTTTTACTGAATGCTTCCTCTCCTCCCCCCCCCCGCCCCCTCGCTCCTTTTTAACGGAAAGCCATTTGAAAATGCCACAGCATGTTTTGAGAAGGCTCAGCAGAGGATGTGGTTCTGGGTTCTCCTCTGCTAACATCTGCTGATCTCATTGTTTGCATAGATTAATCTTGCCTAATTGAGTTGTGCATTTTAACAGAGCTCCCATTCAGAAAGGAAAAACTGCACACCTTTTGCCGTGGTGTCTTTTCTGTCTGTAGCTGCAAGAGAAGACACGCTTTCCACTGCAAACAAGTTGTAAGACAAAAACCATTACAGTTTCCACTGCTGAATAAAACGACTGGCCAGGCAGACAAAACACAACTTGAGGAAAAGCCATCTAACACGGTCTGAAAATCTTCCTAGTCTGTTGCAGTCTTATTTTTAACTGAATTGTTGACTTACAGCCTTCACCTGCTAAATACAGTTATCTAATAAGAGGAAGGTACTGGAGATACATTAGACTCTAAACTATGAACTTTTTGGACATGTGTTTTTCTTAATTGGTACTTTCATAACGAAGCACCCCTCAAAATCCAGCAATTTTATGCAGTGAAGTTTTTAAAAGCCTCAGAAGCACTGCAGTTTAGGGACCTTTTTCATTAATATCTACTATCTGGATTGTCCTTGAGAACTACATAAAACGTCTCTTTTTTTTGCAAGTAACTATTGGTAGAATGCAGATATTTTAGTTCAACGTCATTACAGAATGCTTTATAATTATAGGCAAGAAAATTAGAAGATATATTCGTAATACAAACTGCTAACTACTTTCAGCTGGCAACACTCTGTCCTTGCATGAAAATTATGCTATTATATTCCATGACTGTGCACGAAATGTAAAGCTCATGGTTCCTATAAGACACAAAAGGTGGGGAAAAAATAAATACAAAAATTATTTGAGTTGCCATAGAAAATAAGGCCAACATTTGCTTCCTTCGATCTTTTTGTTCCCCTCTCTACAACAAGGTAGAATGCAAAATTATAGCCTTTGCAGATATTTCTATTTGTCCAGCTTCTCTCAGAAATGACAGACGATTCCTCGAAAGGCATTTTAATGCGATAAACCGAAGAACAAGAGATTGCAAGAGATCACGTAAAGAGGGCTAAAAACAGGGTTCATTTTCATTTCAGGGATGAGAACATGTTAATGTCAATGAGCATTTAACAGTGCATCTGGTCCTATACAGAAATACCAGTTCCACAGAATTCTAGCCAGGAATTTTATCAATTATGTAGGATCAGAATTTGAATGGAAGGCAACAAACAGATTTTCAGTGTTCTCACATGCTCATGGTGTTACATCTTACTTGCTACTTTCTTCCACCATTGTGGCCAGGCTACATCCTTAAACACGTGAGAAATATCTAAAAGCATTTTAAATGAAGATACACACAATGTTAGGAGTAGGGTTCAGCTTCTCTGCATGGAAATTATTTGTTCTTTTAATATATACCAAGAATGTCTCTAGAAGAATTCGGCAGCTTTTTTGATCAAGATGATGATTTATGCACTTGTTCTTATCAGGTTCGAAGAAAACCCCTTTAACATATAAAATTTGATTTAGAGATTTCTTCTTTGCATATGCCAAACAAGTAATTCTACTTGCAAATGGACAGTGATGTGCCATTATTATGAAATGTAGAAGAGAAACCATCAACAAAACAAGAGATGATATTGAAAACTGAAAACCATCAACAAAACAAGAGATGATATTGAAAACTGTGCTATTCCTGTAAACAATGAGCTAAGAGCAAAATGCCACTGGAAAATAATTTCATTGAATTCCATCCCCCAACAGTCACCCTATCTTTGTACACCTTTCCTCATATTTCCCTTTATTTTCCCCTGAATAATCACTCTGTGGGCCGCCTATTGCCCTTGATGTCAGAGGGAGTTGCGCACACAAACTGAAGACAATGTATTGCTCTTCATGTCTACAGTTATTTTTTCCAACTGCATAAGAAGTTATTTTCTAGACTTTGCTGTAAATTCATGGAAAAAACCCTTGAAATTTACTATCTTGTCCTGAGATACCTATGAAATGTATGATAGTTTTTACAATTCATAAAGTAAAATAAGGATGATTTACAGCATTCTGCAATGGCCGATGACAACCAAGGACACTCACGGCACACTGTTCTTGTACACCAGGCCATAAAAAATGCTGCCGGTCGTCATTTACTACTCGCCTGCCTTGCGGGTCCTCCCAGGCAGGGAATGAAGCCACCCTGACATCCCTGTGGTCGTGGGAGCCATCCCTGGGAGGAGGAGATGGGTTTTAATCTCAATAGCTATTAGTCTTGCCGCACCTCACAGCTCAAGAGAACTTTTCACAAGTCAGGTATGTACCTCCTGTTCTCTCTATGCTTCTAAATACCAACACAGTTCGGCTGAAGCTACAGCTACAGCTGCAGTTCGAGGGTTTTCCTGAGATTACCCAAGAAATGATTCAGAAACTAAGCGCTGCTGTCACACTGTTACTGGTAAATTCAAATTCACTGCTAGGTGCAAGAAAATGGACCTTATTAGGAGAAGGAACAATCCAATATACTCCCATACATGTCACAAGGGATTTTGAAATTATTACATCTACCGCCTTCTCAAAGCTGTATTTCTTTCTTAACGTTAGAATGAAGTGTCTACTGTTTTCCTGCAGAAATAATTTGTATGAGGACACGTAGACCGACGGACAGCAATCACTTAGCTTTTATTAAATCTAAACCTTCGTAATAGGGCACAGTCACAATATTTCAGGGTAATAAACTCTCTTTTCATCTTTCCATGGTGCTACCGGCAGAGCTACGCAAACCATGGCTACTACTTCCTCAGCATTTCTCCCAGCGACCGGGAACAAGACAGAGCCTCATCTGACCAGACTGAGTTCTAAGTGTCCTCTTCTTCCCACACAGCGTAGCTCGCACAGAGTAACAAAGCAATGCCACCTTTTTCGATGGTTTTGAGAATTTGGCTGTCTATAATGGCTAAAGAAGAGACCTGCAAGAAGTTCCTCCTGCTTTCTGAGGGATTCCGCCAGAGCCGGGCTGCTTCCCAGGGAAACGTCTGGAGGAACGGTCAGTCCTACCTGAGGCAAACCATCTCTCGCTAGCTGCTCACTGCACACACTACCTGCTGACCACCTACTGTGGTACTGGTTAGCCCCCCCAGTGCCTTCAGGATCCCACTCCTTCCTCTAAGTAGCTATTTCCAATCTTGTAAAGAAGATTCTACATTTAAACTCCTTAGATCCTTTTCAAAAGTTTTACTTAACTTCAGACATTCAAAATCATTACAAATAACTGATAGTAATTTATAGAGCCAACGGCATGCCGGTGCCTTGAGAACTGAATTCACTATGTGATCTCAATACGGTTGAGTGTTCAGCGAACAAGAGAACGCGAGAGAAAGACCCTGCTAGGACCCACAGACAAGTCCTCATCGCACGGGGCCGGTGACGGGCGTAATAGCAGAGGAAGACGCAGCGACCCCAGTGAGCCGGAGCTCACCCTCTCAACCTCACCACATAACAACAGTTCTGTCAATTCATTATCTTCCTTGGATCAAGGCAGGAAAGATCAACATCTTGAATGATCATCTAGAATTTACTTTAATCAAGATTATCACAGCAGCACGTTACCCATATGTATAAAAAGGAATTTTCAGGCCAGAAACCCAGAACTGCCATGTTTCAGTGTTAGCTTTACTATAGACAAAGTGAGTTACTCAAGATTTCTCCTCTGCTTCTCCACTTGTGAAAGAAATAAAACAAAATAAACGGCTTGCACTTAAAGTCCTCTCTCAAATTAAGTAACGCAAGGGTTAAATAGCTAATATCTTACTGAGCTTCGAAAACAATGTCTGACGATCTAATGCTCTCTTTCCTCGACAGATGGCTTAAAAGAAATCTGGGAAGCCTTACCCATGGAAAAAATTACTAGCCTTAAGAACAATTCATATAACAGATATCTGAACACATGGCTGCCTTTCAACACTTCTGCTTAAACTAGGAAGAGGATTCAAAAGCCAACGTCCTCTAGAAACTTCTCTCTTTACAAAGATCCCATATTACATCCCTCTTCTCCCTCTCCTCAAGTGCAATCTTGCCATGCTGTTTACTGAGCTGTTATTTCTTAAGTGACTTAAATAAAAACAACATCTATATTACTTTAAAATCACCGAGCAGTATTTTAACATTTCATAAACACAAGAACTTACCAATATGGATGGTCTCAAAGTATTAAGATTGTTAGCAGAGTAGATAAACTTTTCAACAAAAACAACTTGCCAAAAAAGGTAAGAAAATGCCTCCACTCAATATTCTCAGAAAATATCACACTTTTGCAACTCCTTGAAACTAACATTTAATTCAAAATTAAATTCAGGTATACATTTAAATAAATTATTTCAATATAAACAGCAGAAATACACCAAGAAAGATTTCCATTTAATCTCCTTTGCTCAATGTTAAACAAAATCCTTTTTCAGTTTCTCAGAACTGTAAAACAACAATAAGAATGGTATTGTGCCCAAGGAGAAAGCATTTGGGCAGGTATTTTCAATAATCCAAGCCTTACCCTGCTCTTCTTGCCCTCGCCCTTAAATTACTCCAGTCCCTGCCCTGTGCCCCGTCACCAGGTATGGCACGACCTTTCCCGTTCCACCTCATGTCCCATAGCCACTATTGATATTTAAATCCCCTTGAAGTTACAATTATAAAGGATTCCCATTCGCTGTTCATAAAACCGATTGCTACCTTTCCCTGACCGGTGTGCTGATGTAGGAGCTGAAAGCCCCTTCTTCAAGTGGTCAGAAAACATCCAGCCTGTGGCGACCACCACTGTAAATAACAATCAGTGTCTTAAAGACACCCGCCGCTCTTCTGGCAAGAGCATCTAAGACGGTAAATATTGATAGGGGTCAGGGCTGTGTCTGTGCACACTCCCCTGCCCGCGCTCATCCTCTGAGGGCCCCTCACGCTGCAGGCGCTTTGCCTGGTTTCCAGCCTCTTCCAGTTCCTGCAGCCCCGGGCTGGCGCATCAGCCTCTCCATGCCACGGCCTCCGGAGGATCCTGAAGTCCCCCTGGTCTCCATCCTCACGCCTGTGAAGCACACATCCCTGCTCGACCGTGCTGACCCCCTCACCCACCCCGTGCACTCATCCCAGCGTGGCGCAGCACTGCATCGCACCCGCCGCCGTACAGCCCGAACCGCGCCATGCCTGCCGACAGCCAGGGACCGCCGCGAGAGCATATGCTGCAACTTAACTCCCTTCCCAACACCCTCACCTACACATCCCCAAAACATTTACTGGTCCGCTGCCAGATACACCAGCCCTGTCTCACACAGCCCAGAGCGCTGGATTTTATAGCCGTGGAAGCTCTCAAACTCTGACGTACGCTCCCGCAGGGCCGCCCGGATAAACGCAGCTCCGCAACTCCAATCTTACCACATAACGTGTTAGTCAGGAGCGCTACAGAGGTGGGGATGCAGCTAAGGAAAGCTCAAGGGACTTTGGCTGCTGTCTCACCTCCCAACAGCACGAGCTTTAGTCAAGCGGATGCGTTGACATTTGAAGGGACTTTCTTTCAGGCACAAGAAGACAAGGTTGTTCTAGTGATAGCGTAGCCAATAAGACAGGTAAATCTGGGGACAGAGTAAGCTCAACTATGCTTTTGATAACACTTCTTTAGAATAACTGGCCATGTTCTGGACCCAAAGTACGTGGGCAGCTGATACTATAGCAAATTTATCCACTGAATTACTTACTAAAACAGCACTGTATGACATCCATGCAGAGGAATACAGAGAAATCACTCGAGCAGCCAGGGATCAGGTTAGGCAAGCTAAAGCCCAGATTGAATTAAATTTGGCCAGGGACATCAAGACAAACAAAAAAAAATCCTTCTATAAGTATGTCAGCAAGAAAAAATAGACTAGGGAAGGTGTGGGCCCTCTCCAGAAGGAAATGGACAACCTGGTCACCCAGGATAGAGACAAAGCCGAGGTCCTCAGTGACTTTTTTGCCTCAGTCTTCCCTGGCAAAGACTGCAGCCACACCAGCCATGATGCAGAAGGCAAAGGCGAGGACTGGGAAAATGAAGAACCGCCCACTATAGGTGAAGATCTAGATGATCTTCAAGGTCCCTTCCAACCTAAATCGTTCTGTGATTCAGCTCTGCATACCTTGCCACTCCTTTCCTCATCCTGGCCTCGATCCAGCACCACTCCCCACATCTTCTGCTAGTCGTTTCCAGCTGCGGCCTATTAGAATCAGGATGAACCTAGCAAGCTCGATTTATACTTATTTCCCTGTCTTTATCTCTTCCGTTCATGTTTTTGCCTTAATCAAAGTGTTGCTATGACTTGGAGACTCACATCAAAACTCGACTTCCTAAGGACCACCTCAAGTGGTCTGTAGCTCTGCGTGTCGATGCCGTGAAAGGCAGAGCCTTTTGGGGGGCACTGTATCATTTGCACTGTCCGTTGAGTCTTGTCAGCTAAATGCTTACAAGAAAGATGAAAATCTGCAGTTTCCTTTAGGAAAAGGGATATTTAGGCATGGGATATAAGACCTCCATGAGTGCGTATGGATGTGTCTCCCTGCAAATGAGTGAAATGATGATAAAACACCTTTAGCGGCTGCTTTACTCCCCCTAGAGCCCTTTCTGATGTGCCAGAAAAACAGGAGATCCCTTCTCAACGCTTTGCCGATCCCTTGCAAGGCTAATAATAAACCCTGTAGCAGGTGCTGATTATAATAACAAATGACACGAAATGATGCGTATAGGATAGAGGAGACCCATCGGTATCACTGCTATTGGAAATACCGCTCCTTCATCCCGTGTTCTAAGAAAAAGCAATTCCCGTTGCCTGGGACTAACAACTATCTTACTGCATTAGGTTTCCTTTATCTCTGCTTATTCCCTTCGTCTCCTTCCCTTCCGCCCTGCTCTCCAGCACATCAATATGCACTGCCACCTTCTTCTTTTCCACATCCTAAGTTCCCAAAAGTTAGGTCTGAGCATAATTTATTTCGATTCCCAGGCACTCTCGGCAAGCAGATAACAAGCCAAGGGAGTTACTGCATGGAAGCTAAAGGACAGAAAAACCCTCCATCAAGCCACACTGCACACACAGAACTGAGTGACAGCTAAATATACATTGTAAATAGACTTTTTCCCTTCTGCTACCCTTGTGCAGTACGATAAAAACCACTAAGAAACAGGGGGACTAGAAATACATAGTTAACTCCACTTTGGGACACCTTTGTTACTGAAAGCTACCCAGGCAACATTTTTCCATGACAGCCAGTGCCACAAACATCGGGTTGGCCACCACGCTATCCGCTTTGTCTTACCCAAAGCCAAGGTTCTCTTTTTCCTGTTTTTTAGTCCTTCAACGTTTGACTTGCAGCATTTCTGAGTAGCTCGAGGGCACAAAACAACTTCTCAAATATTGTAATTGCCAGAAGGCCGACCTGTGCTGGCACCTGATTTGTCAACCGCTGCCAGAAAACACAAAGGTGTTGGTATACGGAGTGCCAAATTCAAGTGACCTGCAAATGCCTCCTCTGATAGAGCACCTGGAATCCTCCCGCCTCTTCAGTCTGGCAAAACGGGAGGGTACGAGAGGACCTGACCCCAGCAGAAGGAGCAGTGCCTCCGGCGGGGCCGTGGGTTGAGGGGGAAGGTGGGGATGGGTAGCTCTTCCCTCTTCACAAATTTTCTAACAGAAACAACCAACGTGGAGTATTTAGTGTAACAACTCAACCTGCCACAGCCCCACCAGCTTTGGAAGGAAAAGTGGCACAGGAGTCGTGTGTTCTGCATCCTTCTGTGATGGTCGTTTACGGGAAAATCATTCATTGCTATTGTGGTATTTCCAAGTGAAAAAGAAGAAAAGGCCAACATCACGAAAGAACAATGACATCACGAAAGGACTGACCAGCATCAAAATTGAATCCCTGATTTAATTACGGGAGACTTTTAGCAAAACGAATCGTCACTTGTTCCCAACACTGCTATTTGGTAAGATAGCCGTGCACAAAAACATGGGAAAAAAAAAAGCCTGGTGTGTCAACTGCGTTATGTCCAAGAAACAGAAAACAGGCGCTACTGCGGGGACTACTACCAATAAATACCTCATACCAAAGGGAAAAACGGAGGCATATAAATTCAGAGAATAAAGAATCCGCTGCCCTTAGGTTATTCCCCTAACTGCTCCATATTCAGAAAAATACCTCTACCCTCTGACATGCGGATTAAATCGGTAGGAATCCCTCAAGTGTAAAACAGGGTATTCACCGCTAATCTCACCGAGATGGACTCACAACATGACATCACTAATCTGTGGGAGAAACAAAGCAGCCGCTGTATTAAGCAACTGAGGGAGCGCAGTAATCATTTATTTAGCAGACATGGCCTTCTAATTAACGTAAAGCCAAACTGTACTTAATGTGTTTAGCGTGACCTTTAAAATACAAAGGTGCCTAAGTGGTCTATTGCAATAAAAATTTTGTAAATAACTGGGAATGCAGAAAAATGCAACGGCTACGCAAAGTCAAGCTATCAAAGTCTCTTGTAGTAGCAATCACATTGTATTTTACATTTACGTGGCATATTTCATTCCTTAGCCATATCATGAGCCTATGAAAATCTTTCCATTAAATTATTGTTGTATGTCTCCTTTACCACGATGTGCCTGATTAAAAGGCCACTATATATATTTTTTTTTCCCTTTCCTTAGAGGCCTAATCCCATAATACTTATTATGTAGAGATTGAGCTCTTTTTTCCCAAACCTTTCATCTTATTCAGTTTGATTAGGGTCATGGGGCCAGGCTCATCCCAAGTATAATTCCGCTGTAGTCAAAAGAGCTACACCACTGATCATACTGGACCACATAAGCAAACATTTGGTGCCCTACATTTGGCAGTACAAAA
This sequence comes from Charadrius vociferus, assembly GCF_000708025.1. Taxonomy (NCBI): domain Eukaryota; kingdom Metazoa; phylum Chordata; class Aves; order Charadriiformes; family Charadriidae; genus Charadrius; species Charadrius vociferus. Next base: position 383,950 of record NW_009647688.1, read on the forward strand.
GGATAATGTCGTATTTATTCCGTTTTCAGTCTGAACTATTCTTTGATATATGTCATTGGAGACGCTAATGAGTCAAACAGCCATTTACAAGAGTAAATACTCCAAATACAACACGCTACTCAAATTAACTCCCTATTCTTTGTACTTTGTCCAAATCTTCCAACCATTTCAGTACACACTTTGGTATGATGTGCTGCCTAAGTTCTCAGGATGGAAACTATCTCGTGCAAGTTATTTTAACCAATCCATTTAAGACTGTGTCACTGCAATCTCCATGTACTTACCAGTCAGAATTCACCTGTATCATCTTGAAGATCTTTATCTTCCTAACTTCCATGCAGTAAATTACAACCAGTAAAAATTGTCTAGTTCTACATGTTCCGACCTCTATTAAATGTCATTTGAAACAATGTCATCTAAGGACAAAAAACACTATGAAACTATGAAAGATCAACAGTGATTTTTTTATCTTCCTGCCCAATAAATTCCCAGAGTGCTGTAAATTCTGCCTTGTTCAACACAGGTATGCATTGTACACAGAGTCTGCACTGAATAACCCACAATTCTTACTCGTTTGGAAGGAAAATGAAAAAAACGGAAGCTTAAAGGAAGAAGGAATAAGAAAACAGTGACGGTCCTTGGAGCCACACTGTTTCTGAACTGCAAATATTTATAAATTTTATCTCATCACTTAAAACTTGGACTTTGAGATCCATTGTATTTAACAGCCACCTTTAGCAGGTCGATAGTCCCCATTCACTTCACATACCCCACATTTACTGCTTTCTCGTTCTGTTAATAATACAAAGGTGCCACAGATAATTAAAAACAAACTCAGTCCCAGCATTCATTAAGGAAGAAAATATGATCTTCTGAAAAGCTGTCACATAAAATAAAGCAGTGTTATCTGCCTAGAGTTACAGTGATTTCACATGGATAAATCTAGAGGAAGAAATCCACGAAAACACAGTTAAATTAATTGCTGTTTTACAAGGGGGACCGTCAAAATGCAGTAATTAATTGACCTAGTGTTTGAGACAATTTCCCTATAGTTAACAATCACTCCTGCAAAAGATGAAAAAGACAGCTCGTTCTCATTTGAAAAAAGGCTAATGAAATCAGTGCAAACTAACATTGCCAGTCTTTCCAACGTACGTGAAGAGTAAAGCAGAAAAACAAAGAATATCCACGGGACGGGATAAATTCTGAACTAATTTTTATCTATGCAACTTCACTGCACCAAACAGCATTATTTCAAATTAGGAGTGGGGTTCTCCCGATACCCTGACATTCTGAATATTTAGCCCTAGGCTAAATTACCTGGGTGGAGAACAGTGGAATTTGAAATTAACTGAAAAGGTCATTTTAGTGTTGGGGATTCAGAAAAATATCTGGGGTTATTCACTATAAGAACATTTTACCTACTTGTTCATAACTCTGAAACAGATTGTGCAAAATACCTTGAAACACGGTTTATTAACCTCTCCGCAATTGCGTAACTTGTTATGCATAGAATTCCTAATAATTTTCATTATTTCTCAAAAAAATAACATACATTGCACGCATATTCCAAAGATGTCCAAAGCCTGCAAATCCATCAAGGCATATTGCAGAAATGCTGCCACTACCGCTTGCGCGACACACACAGCTCCCGGGCACAACGTGAACACAGATCCACCCGGATTTGAACGGAGAAACACGGCGCCTGGCAGTGCCCCAGAGAAGGGACATGGCTCTCACAAGAGCAGAATAGGGTCAAATTCTGCCCAGGGTACATCTAGAAAGGAAGACTGCATTCCTGAATGTCATAATTGCAATGACAATGCGGATTTTGGAAAATGGGAAATACCCATAGTAGGCAAGATGAGAGCGCACCGCAAGTTTTACGCAATGGCAAAACGGCGCCCTCCATCTTCCTTCTCCCTTGGGCGATGACGCCTGATGTTTAGTCATTTTTGGCTGCCGCTGAATATTGACTCGATGATTTCAGAAAACTGCCAGTGGCTCCCAATGTATCTCTTTCGAAGCTGCAATTGTTCAGTATCACGTAAGCATAATTTAGGATATTTTCCTCCAGGTGCATCACCCAAACTTGTATACACTGAAGTCCCTCCATTAACTTTTTGCCTTCTCAGTTCTGCGAGGTCCTCTGGAGTTTCTTGCCATTAACACAGCATTTGATGACTCAAAGGAGTTTCACGTCATCTGCAAATTGGAGATTTCAGTGTTCACTTCTGTCTCCAGATCATCATCTTGCCTAAAATCAGCACCCAGCTCTAGCAGCAGAAGACGGACTGTTCTTGAACCAAAAAGCAACCCCTAAGATTGCTGTTTTTTCTAAGTCAAGGACAACTGATTTATAAATTTTTCTTAGCCTTTGGTGCATAGTCTTCTCAAGTACTTTTAAAAAATGCAAATATATTATATGCCCACTGAATCCTTTTTACTCTCGTACTTTATTGACATCTTCACGCAACTCCAGTGGACAGCAGAAGAGGATTTCCCCCAAGAGAAGTGGACCCTGAGGCCAAAGTTATCCGTCTACTTAGTGATTTTATTCTTTGGACGAACTCCACCATCTCACCGTAGACAGAAGTTGTGCTTATCAGTCCATAGTCCTCTCCAGCGCTCCACCTACAGCCTATCTTGCAGCTTCAATGTACGTTTCAAAAATACTCGCACTGGAATCCACATGGATGGAAACTCTGACTTTGAGTCAGCCTTGATAGAAAATTTATGAAATACCGGCTTTGTGAAATGCCTCCTCTTACTGAAAAAGGAAGTATGAGAAGACTAACATTTGTTTAGTGCAATTTTTCTTACAGTTTACAAGCACCTAAAGATTTCAGATCAAAAGTAGACCCTAATGAAGACTGCAAATTTCACAGCTGTGAGAAAAATACCAAGTGTAAACAGCTTATATATTTTGGGGAAGTTCTCTAAAAGCTGTGGTTTTCTCCCTTAAAAATGGCCCTACTTCCATGAACAACAGGACATACATTGAAAAAATTATCACAGTTTCTATAGGCTTTTTAGAGCTATGCTAAAGATTTTTCTAATAGCCTGATTCAGTGGTCAAGAAAGGCCACTGTGTTATTTTGCAATTTAATTCCTCAAATTTAAATGTTATTGACTTATTAAGACCGATGATCATAAAAAACTCTTAAACCAAATGTAATTTGGTTTTTGGTAGGTGTTTGGTGGGGGTTGGTTTGTTTTGATTTTTTGTTTAAGTCAACAAACATAGCCAGACCAAAAAAAAAAAAAAAAGTTAAAAGTTAAAGCAGATTCCAATACACTAGACTTAGATTTTCATGTTGAATGTTCTATTATTCATTCTCCCTTCCACACACAGAACACATTAAAAAAATTATGTCAATGGATTTTACTTGAACAGATTCATTAAAATATGTAGATAACAGTTAATGTCTTTTTGGTGGGAAATAGCTCTGGTATATGCACTACTGGATCAGATCCTTTAATCAAACAAAAAACCGTCAGAGATTGTTCCAGCTAAGGATTAATTGTGCCAACTTAAGTCAGACAAAATATATTTTGGCATTGCTTCTGACAGATGAAAATAAAACAAACATTAGGGATCAGCTTGCAGCTAACAATATGCAAAATTAAAGAATATAAAAATGTTAAACTTTTATGGGAGTGTTGATTAGCTTTTGTTCTAAAAACTGCAAAGAAGAGACTTTGCTGTTAATGTGGTTACACATCCACTTAGCAAACAGAAACAGGGATCCTTAACAACCCAGACAACAGACACGGAATGACCACTACGTATTAGTGGCCTATGCAAAAATGGCTTCAATTTTTTTATCGGACAAAAGTAAAACAGCAAAAATCTTGAATTATCTCTACAGTCATGTGTGACTGTGTAAGCCGATTATAATCAAGTATAAGGCCTATGCATTTTTCATTTGAAGGTTAAATTCTCAATTAATTTTTCAGCATGTTGCCATCTCTGCTGAGCGCGGTTCCTAATTGCAGCAAAACAATAGCTTTCACTGTTTGAATTCACATGTTGAATTCAAGACACAGTCAGAGATCTTGCAGGCTCAAGAGTACTGAAGCCCAAACCAGCATTATTGCATAAAACCAAAATCCAAACATCAATCTGAGTTTTCAGACTTTTAAAATTCTGGTAAAAGAAAAAAGACTTGTTATTCTTGATTATGTTTAGTCCACATTTTTCAGACTCTTTTTTTTTTTTTTCATGAAAGCAAAAGACTTCAACAGCTGACATCTTAAATGCTGTTCAATAAAATGCATGAAGAATAACCAGAATGCATGTAGAAATATTTTAAAGTTGAGTACCTGAATGAATGTTGTATACAAATAATAAGCTTAAAAATATAATCTATTGTAAAATCCGAATTAACTAGCGTTCTACTGATGAAGAATATTCCAGAATATACTTCTCTTTGTTAAAAGCCATTTCTTGGCACTTTGAAGTCTTAATGACTAAACAAACCTGTTATCAGACCGAACGACATGCGCACCCCCGCTTTGCAGTCTGGCTCCTCAGTGCCTCACAAAAACGCCAACAAAATAGCCACCTATCACACCTTTCATAAAGTGCACAGCCATCAAGTGTCCCAAATTGCGTATCTTGTGCTGTTATTAAAAAAAATCAAGTACCTATAAAAATATCCAGGTTCTATCCTACAGATTTTCTCTCCTTTTCACCCTACATTTTGTCTAGCGCAGAAGCAGCTCCTGACCAGACAACTTCACTATGTTGCCTGTCCTTCTCCTTTGGTAAGCTAGTCTGAACATTTGTTTCACAAATGACAATCAAGTTCTTGTCTCTTGAAGAGGGAAGATTTAGATTAGATATCGGGAAGAAATTCTTTGCCCTGAGGGCGGTGAGCCCCTGGGGCAGGTTGCCCCGAGAAGCTGTGGCTGCCCCATCCCTGGAGGTGGTCAAGGCCAGGTTGGACGGGGCTTGGAGCAACCTGGGCTGGGGGGAGGTGGCCCTGCCCAGGGCAGGGGGTGGCACTGGGTGGTCTTCAAGGTCCCTTCCAGCCCAAACCACTCTATGATTCTGTAACACTTTCAGGAAAGCAGCTTTAAAATAGATGTAGATTCTATGAAGAAAGATTAAGTTTGAGAAAGCACAAATTCCAACGGAAGCCTTCTGCTCGAGGTTGGAGCCCAGAAGAAAGGAACGTATCTAACTTAATCAAATATATTACAAAACCAATAAATATCATTCCCACGGTAGTATATATAGCAGCATAACCAAATTGTATGATAGACTACAGCTAGAAGTGAGGGAGCTTGGAATTGTGTCTCTTATCAGTCAGTCAGGGAAAAAAAAAAAGGTGACAAAGTTTAGGCCTAAGAATATTATAGTAACAGGTACGGCAGAGGTGAGCAAGCTGTCCCAAGCCCCGAGACCCTGGCCCAGGCTCCTGGAGCGTCCAGCTGCCCCGCGCAGAGCGCTGCTCACCGATGAGAAGACCCCCTCATCTGCAGAGTACAATGGCACGGGCTGAGTACTGCCGGAGTATGGCTCATTAAATGGACTATTTGTCCATTTTTAAGTAAAATTATAGATGAATACATAACAGCCTGCAGTAAGAGTTGGACTGTAAAGTACAAAACGGATCACATTTTTTAATATATTTAACTTTCAGAGAGGTGAATTTATACCAGGTCACCAGAGCACGAGATGAACTGTTACTCGCCTCCCAAAGATACTATGCTAGTAGATAAAAATAGAGAAACTGAGGTGCCTTCAGTGATTTGTGGCCCATCAAAACGGCAACCTCTGCCGGAGCCAAGCCGTCCAGGCGGTTCTCCCAAGTGGCAATCCATCGTCCCAGTCCCCAGCCCACCCCTGAGAGAGCCGTCTGTCCCGCTGGCAGCCCAGTCAGCCAAAATGCCCCATGGCTCGACCTCCGCTACCACAGTTCAGACGTCAGCGGACATGAAGAGGTTACAACAGAAGAAAAAGCAAGAAATGAAGTGTGTACTGGGCTGTTAATTAATGTAGGCTCTCTTTACCTCAGCTGCTTCGGGGGGTTTTGGGGAGGGTGGCTGGTTTTTCTGGTTGTAAACTACATAATTTCCTTACATTTAGACAAGGGGAGTCAAATCCTCTTGCTAACTACGCGGTGTTAATGAGGGAAGACATTCACACTTTTTTGAAGCTGACATCCTTATTATCCCCTTATACTCTGTTTACTCAAATACAGAGATGATGCAAAAAATCACAAGTAAGAGTTATCAAAGACAGAGGAAGAATCTAGGAGGTAAGAAAACATTAATAAGATTGCAAGGCAGTAACAGTGGAAGAAATACTTAAAACCAGTATCATGTGAGGTAGGTTTTATGTCCAAAGGTGGATTATAATTTGGAATTTTACATCACTTAAAGATACAGCTTGCTTTTACAATCTACTTGCTTCCCTGTACGGCTATAGAAAGGCTCCTCAATGTCAGACCATTAATCTTATGACCCTTAAAACATTTCTTTGTTTAAAACGAGGAAGACAGACCTTCACTCAAGCACAGTTGCAATCAATGGAGAAAACATTAATCACTTGAGAAGTGGTGTTTTGAGACTCATGAAATTGAAATGAGTCACAATATGAAAAATGCAATTATTTTTAAGGGCTTTGTTTTGTTAACATTCAGTCACTCAGTCCGCTCTCTTTGCTTATGTGTTCCTTGAGGGGGGGAGAAAAGTGCTTAACCATTGTTTTGGTGTTCGGTACACGCTCTCTCCACCGCTGGGTCGGTCTCCCTCGGTGCCGCACCACGGGCTGCCGCGGGCACACGCTCGGCAAAAGGCGGCCTTCACAACGGCACGACAGCCACTTCGTCCCCATCCTTATCTCTCCATCCAGCACCTCAGTTCAATCCCCCCACAAACAAGCCAGAATTTCCCTGTGCCATGAGGGTATGATTAGCGGCCCTTCAGTGGGGTTTGTGGTTTATAGGGGTTCTCCTTCCAGAGGCCCACTCAGACGCGCGTTCAACCTTGTGGTAAGGAAGGAATTGGCTCGCCGTCTATTTATTGACCTATTAGCTTTGAAAGGCCTGTTTATCTAATAGGTCTGGACCCTGCAAAGAACTCAATACATCGATGTTGAGAGGCACGTGTGAGTGAGGTAGCTCACTGGTACAGTTTGGGGTGAGAAGAAAAGCCAAAGCCAGCTGGCGGTGTCGGTAACTCCTCTGCCCTGGCCAAGGCTCAGGAGAGGCAGAAAATCAAGATGCACACGTTGACTTCCTAACTGCCTCACCAGTCCATCGCATTGGACATCAGTCAAATATGTATTAAAGAGTCCACTCGGACAAATGTGAGGTTAGCAGAGCTACAAAAACGTGATCTCCACGATAGGCGTATTTGAAAACCATTTTCAGAAATGGATCAAATTTTTACCAATTTTACTTAAGGTAAACAACGGAGAAAAGTTTTATGCAAAACGATATATCAATTCTGTTGCGTAAATTATTGGTTTATATTGTGGTAAGTCACAAACTAGTTGGCAAAGTGGTCCAAGAAATGTGTTGGGTTTTGTCTAGGGCAGAAACATCAGGTTGCCGTCAGAAAGAACTTCAGTTTTCTATTGTGACAGTGATTTCACTTGCAAGGGAAGATGACTACCTGACTGCCTTTCCTCACAGAGGACAAGATCCCATGCATTCCTGACAGACCCGGGCTTTTCTCTTGGGCAACAGCAAGGCTCTGGGGTGTTTTCTAGGTGGCAGAAGATTTGCCTGCCAGTCTTGACGTCAGAGGGGATTCAATGGGCAGAGCCTGTCCCTGCTGAATTTGAAGGCAGTTTTGCCACGCAAGCAAAGAACGTGTACTTTGCTGCAAGTACCTACAGACAGATCCTACAACACAAGTGCAGCTCAATAGCTCATTCAGGAACAGTCCCATTAATTTCTTTGAGACATGCAGTGCGAACAACAAACTCTGCCTGTGCAAAGGATTACCGTCTATTTCCTAATACAGAAAAATAGCCCTATCAGAAGAAATACATAGATTGCAAATATAGATTGAGCAAACGATCACAGAACCATAGAATGGTTTGGGTTGGAAGGGACAAGCTTCTGAAGAACCCATGCTCTATACATAAGGACCATTTCAGTGAAAACGTAAAAATACATATTTTTTGTTAGTCGCGTTCCTGGCTTCCTACCATACAGTGTCTATATGTACCCTCTGCTAAAAAATTATGCAAAGATACTTCAGCTGAATCCCATAGTCCTTTCTGAGCTGAATCTTCTCTGCAGAACTTGCCCAATGACTCAAACTCCAGTGTGCCATTTGAAACCTTCCTCTCTATACACCTGTGATTCAATAGTACAGACATTTGCCTGCAAATTCCAAATCCAGGGTACCACTCTGCCATAGCTGTTTTCATCTGATGTTTTTGAATTCCATTAATTTCAACATCTTTAGATTTTGTTTCTCCAGAAGAGGCAAATTCACACACATGCAGCTATTTAAGTATTTTTGCTATAGAGATCGAAGGAATCTTTGCAAAATAATGTACACATTTGTCCCTCATTTTTGATAAATGTGCCTGTTTCTTTTTTATGTAGTGCTTAATAATTGGTCCTCTCCTGTGGCTGTACTGCAGAACCCTCGCTTTTATTCAACAAGTCAGTAGACAGAATTTAGGATTTTGTCACTCTTTTGCTGTCAGAGCTTGCAATGGATTTATAAAAGACCACGCCACACTGCTACAAAGCGGCATTTTCTAATCTCATTCACACATCAAAAAGTCCCACGTGCTAAAGAGCATCATAGCTGACTAGAGGCCAAATATGGTCACTGAATTAAATATTTATCTTTTGCTAATTATTTTCAAATTACATTTAATGGAAATAATTTATTTGTTTGCCTATTTTGTCTCATTAGCTACACATGTGATTTCAATTAGGTTAATTAACTAAGTTCCACCAACCAGGCAATCTCGGTGTTTTATTCCTTGCAAATTTTCCTTCTTCTTTGACCAAACAAAGCTTTTCTTTGGAGCAAGTGTGCTGGTGATCGGGGAGGGGCTTTAGGTGGGGGGATGGTAACAATTGTTTTATTAAACGCAGTGATTTGCTAAAGCCTGGTGGTGCCAATGCAGCGCACCGGCCATCAGATAACAAACGCAATTGCAAAGAAGGAAAAGGAAAAAGTTGGCATGAGGTGTAAATAGAAAAAATCCCCAGGGGAAGAAAGGATGGAAGGGGCTCAGCGATGAGAGGAAATTTGCTCATGGTGCGCTTCGCTGTGGGAAGGATGCTGTTTCTTAAGCGAGCTGCAAACTAAAGTTTAGCAAGACATTTTGCCTTATAAGTAGACTGAGGGCAGCACGGAACTTGTAGCACAAACAATTTCAGCTCAGACTTAAAAAAAAAACAACTAAATCTTTCATTTGATTGCCTTTCTCTCTGCATAATTTATAGTGCCTAGCATGTAGCGGTGTCGTCCTCTGGATTTGTTAATCAAAGTCACATTCTGTAAGAATCGCTTACTGCACGTAACACAAGATCGGGTCAGGAGAGAAGCAATGGGCTCCTTTTGTCTGCAAGTTCTTAACCTCAGCCATAAACCAGGAATAAACACCTCGCTGCTTTCCATAGAGCTGTATGAAGCTCAGCATTACTTTGATATGTGATATTAATTTACATACACGTAGTAAGAAACAAGCACAGAAAATAGCAATAATACTTAGCTGATGAGTAGATAGTTTATTTAGGGATTTAGGTTTTTTTCAGACTAATACCTAGTATAACTGAGATTTGATATACGTTTTGTCAAAGCCACGTTCAAACAGGGATTTAGACAGAAAAGTCTATTTGTGTGCTTTTCTGTAATTGCTAGACAGCAGCAGTTTATGTATGCTTAAGTCACGCTTTCATACTGGAAACCCTAAGATAGATCTGACAGACTTGTGTGATTAAAGCAAGGTAATAATTCAAAGAATAATAGCCCGTTCACTACTGCGGGTGAGCGCACAACATTTAGGCTGGGACACAAGCCCTGTCGGCTATACGGAAGCCCTGACTGGAGACACGAAAGACCTGACGCACGTTTCAACAGCCGTGCATTGACTGGGTTCCACAGCGCAGCTACTTCTGTCCGCCTCTGCGCACAGATATCTAAATCAAAGTTTACTTTTGAAAGAAAATGTTAAAACAAAGAGGCATTTATTTCTTTGGCTCTTCTTTCACGTTGAATGGTGTAGCAGCACAAACATTCCACTGCCTTTATTTTTAATAAGCATTTCTATGGGGGCAGCTTCCTACAGTTAAGAGTCTTCAGAAAGCTCTCAGAACAGACGGTAGCTTTATGCCTACTTGAACATAGCTAAATACTGCTCTTAACACTGCTCTTAATTCCAGTTGCCATTTTCATACTAACCAGGGTTAGTAACACCTGAATTAATTATATTCTACTCAATGTCAAACTCCCAGGCCAGCATTCTGCTTTTTTTTTAATTGCCATTTTTATTAATTTCTAACTTGAATAACTTCCATAGAAGACTATGTTTACCTAAGGCCTGGATCACTTGACAAAACAATAGTAAGTAATATTTTATCTTAGCAGCTCCTGAAATTTTTCTAAACTTTATTAGGATGAGAGGTAAATCCCATTTTTATCACTGAATCTTGAAGTCTAACAGCATCATGGGTGCAATTATTTGCTTTCTTGATGTTAGTTTCTTTTCTGTGATTTGCAGAAGAAAGGGCCATTGGGTGTTTGTGGCCATGTCTGGAAAGAATTAAGCAGTGGTTTGGTAAGTTCAGACACTCAACAACATGACACTTAAAATCATGAGGAAAAGTCAGTTATGAAGCCTTGGTGAGGGGGGACATTCGGGAAACATGCCGTCCCCTACACATCGTCTGATCACCCTGTATGCATCTGAACAGAAAAGGATATTAGTGGATAATCCTTTGTTTGGGATCCATTCCAAATTTACAATATCAAGTAACTCAAGCTGGTGCAAAACTGTAGCCTTGGGGATTATCGCAAGAGATTTGATTGAAATTCACTTTTCTAGAGAAACTTCTTAGCACAACAGTCTGGGAATCAAATATAAGCCAGCCTTATTCTTAACACCTCTCACCTTGAATTTTTCCGTGGTCCTAACAGTCTTGCATTAAATGGTCTACAAAGTAGGAATAGTAACCTATACTATGATCTTTAATTTTGCTAATCCTCTCTTACAGCCCAAAAGACCGAAAATGCCTTATTTGATGCCACTGTATCTTTGTTGAGCTTTTTCAAGCACCGTCTGCTGCAGCATATACTGGACTTCAAACACATTTGTTAGAGAGGTGCAATAAATTCCGGGATTTTTCCGCTATGTTTTGTGGAAAACAATATTCTAGCATGGAGAAGGTGAGTGTGTTATCCTTCTTTTTCCTCCTCCTCCTTGTTTCATGGCACTAAAATGTTACTATGCAACATAGCGCAGTATCATAGGAGGTGATATCCTATGATGAATTAATGCATTTTACTGCACTTCCCCAAATGCAGCCCAGCCATTTAATAAACAAAACATATGCCAATGGTTACTAAAATATAACTACGTATTGGATCAACAAAACAATTAAGTAGTAAGAAAAACAAAGAAAGAAGCAATCCGGAGCCATCTGGGTCAAAAAGAGTGTGATCTGTACATATATGACCATGCCGACACAGGATGGTACCTTAAAGATACAATGGATCCTTTAAACTATTATTTTCTGCTTTTTTCTGTTACTAATGAGTTATAAATAAATGGGATATATGAAAGCAATATCTGCTAAGAATATTATTCTCTCCTGAAAACATATCCTGAACTGCATCATTTCCTCATTGCGAAGTCATCCTCATCTAGATGCCAAACGCTCGCACTAAGTATGAGCGGACATTTATTCCTTAAACTGACACGGAGTAGTGCAGCAGAGCCTCACACCCGCTAACCGGCTCCCAAGGAGTCAGAGCCTGCCGAAGCTTCTACCAGCCAATGGAAAAAAAAGTAGGGAAACAGAGACACGCACAGAAATGCACGAACAAGCACACGCTGACCCTCAACTCAAAAGCTCCAAGAATATTTTAGCATCTCCCTTGGCTATAAATTTAGATCTTTAACTTTGTAAGTCTTCTTCCGTTCATGCTCTGCTGGTCCCTTCCTTTCAAGAGCAGATAGCTCCAACAGACGATACTACCGATACAACTCACTCCTGACTCCTGTTGCCAAGAATAAACTTGCTCGCTTGACCTGATGCCAGATCTCTGAAATGGCTATATGAAAAAAATCATTTGACTGGCCTTTATCAAGCCGTCTGAAATCTGCATATGAACAGAGCTTCAACAGTCTCTTCCCCCAAGCCACGTCATTAAATACTAAGCCATTTTTTCCTCTAGTTACAGAACGTTAATTATTGACATAACAAATACCCCAACCAGAGATACTCTTCAAAATGCCTCAGGTTTTTTATTTATTCATTCAATATTCCTCTCAGTGAGAAATCTTTCAGTGGAATTCTTCATCTGGTAGGAATTTTAATTATTCTAATTATTAATTTTATTTCAATTGAATGGCAGCTAAACAAAGTGGGTTTGAGTTTAGTTATACACATTAGTTGTTAAAGGTTTAATTCTTATGTCAATAAGGCTTAAAACTTTCCCATCAGCTAGTGTTCCTACAGTAAACTTCTTAAAAATGTTAAATGATTGCAACAATGTCAAATAAATGCATCCTCACAAAAATATACACAAAAGCAGTAATTTTCAATGGCATTATTATGTAGAAACATCACAATACTCATCAACAACATTTTAAGAGCTCATTGAAATAATAAAGTGGCTACAGTTATTTCCATTAGAAGGTTTATAAATAATATCTGCTGTTTGGTACATTAAGAGAGCACAACTAAGTAATAATTGAAATGTCAATACATCTTCCTCGTGAAAGTTTCTACTTCTAAAAGCGGGCATCTGGCTCACTGCGGGAAGAATGCGCAATTCCTCCTCCTCCTCCTGCCTCAACATTCAAACTGTGGAGCACAGCAGTGCTTGCCATTCCCATTTCAATGTCCCTTGAAGATTAAACAAAACCATATGCATGAAAAAAAATAAAGATTACATACTTATTTGTGTAAACATGATCTCTTTAACCCCCCCCCAAACTTACAGCCCTTTTGGCTTATTTTTTCTTAATTTTTCATTTTGAATCAATGGCAACCTAAAAAAGGGGGGAACAAGCAAGGCAAAGTATAACTCAGATAACTGTCAAAGTCTGATAAAATGAAGCCGCCCCAATAGCATAATAAGAAATCATTAAGTATTTAGTCCATCACCTCTATTGTTATAAAGAGGCTCTTTATTAGGCTGAAATCTTTACTTATAAAGAGTTTTCAGTTATATAACCCGGCTTTTGATGAACAATTTGTAAGCTGACATTCTGGGGAAACATAAGAGCTTTTAGATACCGGTGTCTCTAGCTATTTTACCCACACCTGATCATTTTAATACTAGTAGGTACTCCTTCAGAGCCCCTTGGACCTTGTAGAGAATCTTACTGTTGGTGTAACTTAAGCAATAATTGTTTTCTGTCAAAGACCCAAATCTTTAGTTCAAGTTACAGATGAAGAACACTGGGCTGAAATTTTCCATGGCAAATCTGAGACACGAGGAAAGAAAAAAGTTTAATCCCATAAAACAGGCTTGCATTGCTCTCCCAGTGCCCGCTCTTCAGTAGGCGTCCGCATCCCTCTGCGGGCAGGTGAACGGTGGAGATCTTTACGGTAAACCATATCGACCTTCATCCTCCTCAGCTCCTCTACGCGGCCCGGCTCACACAAGGTACTGTGTACTGCAGGTTATTACTGATGAGTTTATGAGTTCCTATTATTTATTATTTCTTGAGCCAAACCTCTCCGGTCCTGATTAGTCAGAGACTATATTGAAGGAAAGGCAGTGGGATTTTTTACTGTGAAAAACAGGTCTAATTGAGATCGTCTCCAGTCTCAGGTATGCTGAGCAGATAAGGGCATTTTGTTCACTGAAAACTGAGAAGATTTTTAGAAATATGCCAAAATTAAGTACTCTGTATTTTTGTGATACCTAATCAAAGTCCCACATCAAAGTTTGTGAAGGAGAGGAATACATAAGGAGGGGAAAGGGGCCTCATTGTTCAATAGAGCGCTCTGCCACAGTATGAAGTCTGTTAGGTCATTTTCTACACCCAAAATCTGTCAGACAGTTTTGAGAATAAGATCTCACATGGCCGATATTCTAATCAAAATTTCAGAATAGCATTTAAACACGAATGTCTGCAACAGTATGATACGAAGATCGCACAGATACATAGTTTTGCTATCTCACTTACGAGTATTTTTGCTGTACCTCGTAGGCCTGTTCTCCCAATGTGACTCATAACAGGAAAGGTCATAACAGAAAAATTTATCATAACCCAGCATACTATTGCGAGTCCAATCTTCAGTTCTGTTAAATCAGTTCTATTAATTAGACAAAAAATTGGTTCGAAGTATTCTTATGCAAATTTCCCCTGCATGAAAGAATTTCCAGTTCATCTAAATTTGGCGTTGTTACCAATGCACGTGGTCAGAAATGGATCTTTCCCACCTAGAAAACAGATGGCACCACAATGGCACAAATGGAAATGGAGAAGAAAGCAAAAATGACAAGAAAACAAAAGAGATTTGGGCAGAAAATTGGCGACAGTGACAGGCAGAAGCCATGGGTAAACAGGAAGGTGCCCGAGCTTGCTCTTTGATGCTAAGCCACGGTACAGCACTGAATTTGTGCTGCATCGCAACCCCAGATCTGGGACTACAAAAGAGCAGCTTACAGATGCTCATGCATACATCTGACACATCGTCAGCTACATCCTGCACCACACAGCTCCTTCGCCTGGGCTTCCAGTGGGACTGCACGGGGCCACAGGGCCAGCGCTCACCCACAGGGCCAACTTCAGGCTGCAACAGACCTTGGACCGGACACAAAGGTTAATACTTGCAGAAACACCATCTCTTGAAAGCTAAGTATTCAGGAACTGAAGTTTATATCATCTGGCACATCTGTTTGGATGTATCCTAAAACGTGGTGCACCCTGATTCCCACGGACACTGTCTGTGCCCTCATGCACACAGGGCAGGGTCCTACCAGAGGGACCTACATCCAGATGTCCTGGTTTGAGCAACACAGCGCTAATTTCTCTTCTAATGCTTGGCAAGACTGCACTTTTAGAAGACTCTAGTGTCTGAATTTGTGAAGATATTTACTTTCTAGCCAGCTATGGGTGTGTGGGTTTCAGGGTCTCAGTGTTTTCGAGCTCACCAGGTGCAGGGATGAGGAGGAGCGAGACCTGGGCACTCGACCCAAGCTGCCCAACGGGATCATGTCATACCATGAATGTCACACTCAGTATAAATTAGAAAGCTTGCTAGGAAGTTCTCTCCCTGCCTTGATGGCTGCCACCCTGAGAACCTCGTGCCCCAGTGCTGGAGCCCTGAGGCAAAGGCTTTCCTCCCGAAGCCGCAGTGCTCGCAGTGTCCCACGTTGTCCCCTGCTGGGAGTGCACGGCTTCTACGGATAGAATGGGCTGAGGATAATCTTTGCATATTCTGTATTGGGATCAATATTGGTTCTTTGGTGCTATTAATGTTAATTATCTAATCTTACTCTATTAAATCTGTTTATACTTCAACTCCCGAGTTTCCTTGTTTTCCCGATTCCCTTTCCCGGGTGGGGAGGGGTCATCGAGTGAGAGAATGATTGTCTAAATGAAAACACCAGATCTGAACAAACTTTTTGTAGTCTGATAGCTTATATAAAGTACAACTGATAATGTTAGTGCCATCAATGAAATGCTATTCCAACTTTCTGTTTTTAAGAAACGCACAATATTTTTCCATCCTCCAACCTAATTAGGCTGATAGTTCAGACTGCAAAATACAGCTGTTTTCTCGACACCTTCAAGTTCAGCTAACTCTGAATGCCGTTTCATTGAACACGTTCCACACTTGTTTCAATGGCAGCAGACTGCAAACACAGAAAAATACCCACTTTAATTAACTTTTACTCCTTTCCAGGGGGTGTTAAAAGAAAACCAAGAGCTATTACAGAGACAAAGTGAATGAGCCTTCGAGGCAGTGAAGGCTATTACATTCAATTGGTTGGCAACACTTCTATTCAAGACTAACAATTTCAGAGACTTATGTTCTTAATAGAGCAGACTAAAACTCTTCTGATGAACAATTTTCCATCAGAAACTGCTGATTTTCTGGATCAAAACGGTCTACGGGAATGTTTATTCCACTAAAAGTTGTGATGGAGGGCAGGCAGGCTAGCTGGAGGGCTGGCAGGCTGGCTGGGCCGCGTGCCTCCCAGCCAGCCCGGCTGGCAGCAGAGCAGGCAGGCTGCCTGCCCGGCCTGTCCTCTGCCCACTTTGCTCGTCCCCCTCCTCGGCGAGGTCAGGCAGATCCCGCATTATGACGATATTTGTTATTAAATTAGCCAGCATTGGTAAGAATAAAGCACAATATTTCAACCTTACCAAAAAGAAATGCTGCAATAATGTTGGCATGAAAAGACGTTCCATTTTTGTAGAAGAAACGGTTTGGAGATTTTCTTGCGTGAGGAATATTTGTATTTTTGCTCCAATTCAAACCAGTAAGAAAAAAAGCAAGTGCGAGACTGGAATTTCTGCAGAACAGGAGCTCCAGGCTTGAACCATGTTGAGTTAGACACAAACAACTCCATATTCCAAACCAGAAGCCATATAAAGCTATGGCATTTCTACACTAACAGGCAGAATTTGAAGACAGTTATTGCACAATATTACCTTTACTTTTCCAATACTGTAACAAACTTACTAATTTGACAAACCTTAAGGACCTATGAAAAGGGTTACTCTCTTTTCTTATTCATTCTGAACCGATGTATTTTTCTAAAGTGAATTGTTATCTTTATCACTACCATGGCTTACACTGGCAGGACTTGAAAAACACAAATTCAGACTGGGGATTTAAAAGACCTTTGTTTCTAATAGCCCCCAAGAGCACCTGGGCTACTTATTCACATGCCCAGAAGCACACCTCTGGCAACCAAACACAAGCACCAATTGTCACCACATACACAAACACAACAAACCACCCGACAAGAATGAACTTTGCATACCATTTCTTGACAGGAGTTACAGTTCTGGTGTCCAGCAGGAGTGGAGAAGTAAACCAGCTTGAGGGGAAGATGTGTATTTTGGCCAAGTGACTCTACAGCCCTCCAAGGGCCACCCCTTGTCCTAGCCAAAGGGCTAGAGGTACCACTGTCTGTAACCTCATAATATTCCTTACTAAACTATACTGCCAGGAACAAACTTCTGTGCTCAAAGAGCCTGATCACACTTGAATCTACAACAATTACAACTTGAATTTCTGAAAATCTTGTAGAAATTGTCCCTAGAATAACTGCACTTAAAAATTCCAATGGTGAATAAAAATAAGTTACTCCACTATTGCTCACATCTTCGCAAACTTTCAGGGGAAGTCCACGCTTTATTCATTTACTTTTATGGCGCTGGAGCCATGCAGTTACGTAGGTTTTGGACATTCTTTTACATGAGATCTCTTTCAGCTTTATTGTGTTGTACAGGGGAGAGCCACGAATAAACTGAATGTAACCAAGAGGATTCAGAGAAACGCTACCCAAGACACATTGCACCACTGGTGAACTAGTTCTGCTAGAAATATAATGTCTTTTACTAGTTTGATAGCACCATTATGATCATCTCTATAAAATTCAGCAGCAGTAGTAGAAGCATGCACTTAAAGAACTAGAAGTTGACTTAGAACTGGCAAGTATGGTTGTTTTTTTTTTTTCCTTTCCTGAAAACCCCTTGTTTCCATAATCTTCAGAAGTCAATGCTATCTATGTTCACAGCACTTAAAAATAACTTTGCACTTACCACAGCTAGCATTTTTACTCCCTGCATTGCAAACACTATATATAGCATGCATGAACTCACACTGCAAAGTAAAGGTGACACAAGCACAATGACGAAACGGGGCATATAGATTAGGGAGTATTTATAGACTGCAAAAAGAAATACCTTGCCAATATTGCTTGACCCATGAGGCAAGGACAAAACTGAAATTTCTTTGCCTACATACTGCATACACAGATCAACTGAAATGTATACTACCCCTACAGTACCCAAACACCGCGGAAAAAACAAAAGGTACTGCTGATACGGTGGCTCATACTATGAACATTTTAGTATGTGCCACATACCAAAAAAGATCTGGAATAACAGAGGGAAAATACCTTCGTGAAAGTACTAACATGGCAAGAAGTAGCGTTGGTGATTCACACAGGGAACATTCATACACTTCAACTTAGAGCCCTATAAGTTGCAACAGAAAGAACTTCTAAATTGGGTATTTTAAACCTTCAGGTAAAAAAAGGTAAATATTTCCTCTAAGTGGCACCTTCCTCTAAGTCAATATTCATTCAAGCTTCCTATCACAACTGTACTATTTTTAGAAAATAAAGCTAACTCTGGAGTTAATAACAATCAGGCTTCCGGAACCTTAGGAATAAATGTCACGAACATTTCAACTCACAAGAGATTCCATAAAACTGAGCGTGTGGGGGGTTTACATCACTTAGTTAACCTTCATTTTAGGAAGAAGTTTTTTACTTTGAGGGTTGTAAGGCACTGGCACAGGTTGCCCAGAGAGGTTGTTGAGGCCCCATCCCTGGAGGTGTTCAAGGCCAGGTTGGACGGGGCCCTGGGCAACCTGGGCTGGGGGGAGGTGGCCCTGCCCAGGGCAGGGGGGTTGGAACTCGATGATCTTTAAGGTCCTTTCCAACCCAAACCATTCTATGATTCTACGATTCATTTCCCAGTACGAACTAATGTGTAACTTTACGGTGTGCCATTCCACAGCGTCCACCCGTTGTGAATACTAAATCCCAGGTCACTGTTGTCAGTTGGTACAACGGGGCAGCAGGATGCTCCAGTCACTCCACCTTGTCACCAGGTGGATGAACCTTGCCCAGAAGAGGAATACCAGCTTCAGCCCAGCTGAGGAGCTCCACAGGATGCTCAGGAACCCCACCATGGCTGCCTGGGCAGTACAAAGAACAAGTTCCTGTTCAGGAAACCAAAAACCAGCCAAGTTGTTCTGAAAAAATTCAAGTGAAGCTCATTACATTGCTAATGTCTGCTTTGTAACCAACCCACAGTCACAGGGTGAAGTCTCAGTCTGTTTTAGTGTGAGGTTTTGCTTTGGTTTTAACCATTACCGTACAGAAAGAAGGCATGATAGGGCAGATGACCTGCCTTCGCACTTGCAAAGTCTTTAGATACAGTATTTTTCCAGAGTAACAATTGGCCCAATCCTCCATTCTTCACCCATGTGAGTGAAATGATGACATCTGGGATTTTTTTTGTGACTGCAGAAAACAGAATTTACCCAGAGCTACTCACTTCAAAAGCTGTTTCGCTACTAAGCTTTTTCTCCTCCCCACTCCATGCCCCAGTACCTTTCTCCACCTGAGGATCTTCAGCCATCTGCAGCAGATCCTCAGCTGACGTAAACGGCCATAGTCCATATAAACTAATGGGATCTTGATGGCTGGTATCAAGTGGAGATCTGTCATAAAATGCACCTCAGCTTTAAATCTTGCACTGTCAAACCCAGGAATCATTTGGAAAAGTTGGTAATACCAAGGTCTGTAACGGGGGGTCGTAAGTTTAAAAGTCTGTGCTTTTCCAACAAATTTCCAAGCGTAAGTAGACTTTGACATCAGTCAACTTTGGTAAAAAGAGATCGTGATAATTCAATTAATTGGTTGAGTTACCTGCAAGATTACACATCACTTGCTGTTTCAAATGTGGGTATGATTTCTGCTCCGGTACATCATTAGTTAAAGTGCTACAGAGTGTCTAACTGTTGGGCATGACATGAATGAAACAAAATCAATCAGATTTAGCACCCAAGGCAGTCCGCAAGGCAGTGCCAGTTATCTGAACTGAAACAATGGAGTTTTGTGACTAGAATTTTACCGATTAAGCTGCATAGGGAGCTCTTGTGGGTTTCCGTTTTTTCTTAATCCAATATAAGTTTTACTGGCTCATTACTGCCAATTAGGAAAGACTTGACTTTAAAAATTTATTGAATGCTGGTGAAGAACAACACAAACTCTTATGAAGTATGGTATTAATTAGACATCAGGCTCTGAATAAACGCAGATAAGGCATAAACAAAAGTAAATATAAAGTAAGTAAGTAAGAGTAAATATAGAGTTTTCCATAAACTGTATTATAGCATCATAGCCACGACGCTTCGCTGACGACCGAGGAAGCATTCCAGTTAACCCACAGTTTCGGGGCTCTTACCTGATCGCATTTCAAGGAGCGCATGGGGGACTCAAGGGCGTTCCACCACATTGCTGGAGCCATCCACTTTGAAAAGCAACCTCTAATCAAACCCGGTCCAAGAGCAACAAACGGGACTTACTGACTGCTGTTCCGTGGCCTAAGTGCACTCAAGAAGGATTTTCAGACCAAGGTCCTAAAAGGCTATTACAGAACAACCAGGACAGCTGGTGCTGGTCAGAACCCCTTCAGAGCCTGGTACCAACACAGAGGGCCATGACTGAAGAAGCAGAGACAACCTCCCTAGTCCCACCCCCTCCTCGGGAGCTCATCTTGCCATGGCTTACACCACCCCCGATCTATAGCTTGGATGACACAATCAATCCTTAAGGCTCAGAAAGAGAGTCATAATTTATTTTAAAGTTTTCCATCTGAGCTGAGTTATCCTGTATTTCCTCATGCACGCAAGGTGCAAACGAGGGACTACAGAATTAGTATCTCTCAGGTTTGGCTGGCACAGTAGGTTTTTCTGATTTTAAGTGGCTTGCTTCCCTGTCGTAATTCAAAATGCATTTAATTAAGAAAAAACTAAAGTACTTATAACCTTAAAATTACTTAAAGGCATTTTTTTCTTCTTTTATACTCACCTGAACAAGCTGCACTGGCACACTGGCTGTGTTGTTTCATTTTCTAATGATGTTGCTTTTTTGTTGTTGTTGGGTTTTGATTTGGGTTTGGTTTGTTTTGCTCTTAAAGGAGCTCAAAAAAAACCCCCAGCTACAGTTATGCCTAAGCATCAGTAAACTAGTCTTCTCTGGTATTTAAAGCATGTAAGTTAACATAAACTATGACAGATGTTGAAGTGCGTAACATTTGGAGAAGGACCTCTGATGTTCCCCGCTCTGGCTTTTTACACATACAAGTTCTCAGCCCCTACATTTATTATTATTTATTTATTTATTCTTTTATTTACTCATCAACTGAAACACATCTTTGGCATATTGGACTGGATTTTACTGCTCTCTAATGTATAGTAGGAATGACAATTAACCAGTTAGTTCCTAGCTAACTGGACAAACCCCTTTTTTTTAAATTTTTTTCACCCAAACACCTGTTAATTCCCCCATCCCTCCCAACTCCATCACTTTTAAGAAGTCCCATGAAACAGAATTGCTCAGGAACTTTCTGATAAACCATTTTCCGGGGGGGACACAATTAAAAATCAATTATGAAAAAAAAATAAAAATAGCCATCATAGAAATGTATTTATGGACACCACTTTTATCTGTAAAATTCTTCAGGCTCAAAGGGAATTTCTAGTGAAAAGTCAGAGCCCAAAATAAGCAGCAGATAGGTTAT
>NW_009647688.1:405687-408518 GCF_000708025.1 Charadrius vociferus
AGCAGGAATCAGAATCAGTATGTCTAACATTTGATGCGTACGTCTCAATCAGTGGGCTTATTGACTTTCCGTGGCTTTTACTATCTGCCTTTTCACCGACAGATAAATAAAATTAAAAGCTTACTTTATCTTGATGCAGAATAAAAACAATCTAGAACTTATCACAAATCTCGTTTTCCAGCCGCCTATAGTCACTGAATTCAATGCCGCCAGGATGGTGTGAATATTACTTATTAACTATAGACTTTTTAATCTTAACTCTTTCTCCACAAATATTAAGTAGTAAGTCAATTCCTGCAATTCTCTACTGAAGGAAGAGTATTTTGAAAACTTATTTAGGAAATTAGCCAAACATTTTATTTTGCTTTTTTCTTAGAGTATGAGTCGAAGCAAAAAAACCCCAAACCCCAACAAAACAAAACAAAAACCAAAAAACCTCCCATGAACACATGCTTAACCTGCACACGCACATACATCCCCAAATCCTGATTGGAAAAAAAAAAATAATTACTAACTTAAAAAAGTAGTCCCAATAAGGTTAATGAACAGGAACTACACATGTATGTAAGAGCCGTTTGCAAACTGAAGTCCACATCCTGCACTGTAGGAAGAAGCTTCTTTCCTTTTTACGATGTCATCCTCTGAAAATTAGTGACAAGTAATCTCAAGATTTCTGGCTACATCAAAGGGCTTCTCAAAAGCAGATCACAATTTATACTAATATTAAACATAGCTTTTGAGTGTACGTGGAGTGCAAATGCAAATGGGGATCTCTCTAATGTCACGTATTTCAGTTTGTAGCACCATCTCACGAATTGGCCATAGAATACAAACAGTGCGTATTAATGAAAATGAAGCAGCGGAAGCTCCTAAGTTTTTTTATTTGTGTTCTATCATCAAACTGACTATCAACGTTTGTAAAATCCCCAGCAGCACAGCTACTAAGATGTATTTATTATCAAGTAGCCTTATCTGTTCCATAATTTAACACTGAAGCTAGATTTCTACTGGCAAACCCCGTTTTTTCAGTGGTTGCCTCCTCCACCACGGCTTCCTCTAAAAAGGATTCTCTTTCTCTGAACTGTGACATGCCACATCTCAATCAGGATAAAAACTTTCCTGACACGCTTAGGAGAAAAAGAAAAAAGAAAAGAAAGATTTAAATATCCCTACTTAAAGATTTCTTATCTACATAAAAAAATAATGTACGTGGCTGGAAAACTCACATGTGTATCTACAAATCTTTATATACGACTTGAGTGCTTCTGCCGGGTGCACCAGGTCTCTGAGGAAAGGACTTTCTAATATTGAAATATTACTATAGAGAAAGTCAGGGGCTGAACAAACCAGGCTGTAAAGAGTAGGGATTAAGCTGACCTCAAATGGGGAAAGGCTGGTTACCTCGCTGACTTCTAGGTTTTTACCTTTTCTCCCTGTCTTTAAAGCAACGGCTTTTTCATCGGGCAGGTAGCTGCAAATTCAAAAACTCCACCAGAGATAATCTCTCAACGCCGTCTATAGCAACAGCCAAGCTCCGGCTGCAGAGGCAGCTGTCCCCACGCACTCCCTGGGACTTGTCCTCAGCGGGTCTGGGCAGGCTGTAAATAGCAAAAGCAATATTGTCCTCCCAACCAATTTTAGCTGCAGAATTTCCCACGGCTCCCCGGCCACTCTCTGCCTAATCTGTACCCTGTGTCAAACTGGCGATTCAATTCCTACCTCCTAGGGTACAGGAAAAATTCCTGGTGTGAAACCAGTGATGGATATGCATTTCTGAGGAGTTTTATATTAAGCAGGAAAAAAATTGTCATCCTTTAAGCCATCCTTTGATCAATTTATTCTCCAAGCACTCCGAGTAAATTTATCTGACCTTCTCGTTAATTTTGTCAAACAATAATTTTGTATGACAATGGCTTCGCTGCTCTTATTATTTCATCCTCTGGAGTCAAATCTTGTGATCTCCATGCAGAGAAGTCTCATAGGGGATTCCGAGAGTGTTTGTCCATACAAGCATTCCAGAATTTTACTTAAAAGAAAAGAAAACGCAGCATCACAAACATTACCATAGAAACAAACCACCACAGACATTGTTATTAAGGGGAATGAAAAGGAAAAGCTAATTTATAAAGACAACTCACAGTCTTCAGTCTGTTTAACAGACACAACGCTAATAGAATAGAAACAGATTTTATTAAGCACTGAACAAACGATCAAAATAATATTACCATGCCCTCTATTTAAACAGGGGCAACTATAATTGATATGAAGATCAAATAGAGAGCCTGATTCTGCAACCTTCACAGACCTTCAGTAACATCCTCCTGCTTAAATTCACCACATCATTTCATATCAGCCTCTGGTTTCCTTTTCCCTGACTCTCCTACCGTTTTCTCCGTGGCATCGTCTCCACACAGTCACGATGAAAATGCGATCCCAATAAGTCACCAGGACTGGTGGCAACAGACCTTAGCTAGAAGTTATTTTTCAACAATGCAACACTGTGCTCTCTTAAATTTAATCTTTTATATATATAAAAATACTGCTTTCCTCAAGAAAGAGAAACAACTCTTACAACATAGTTGTCTCAGATATAGACATGTCTAAATTAAGGACACGGTAACGGTGATGAAGGTTTGTCCTTCCCTCTCGCAGCTTGTTATGCCTATCTGCAGCTTCACAGAAAAAATAGCTCGAAGTAAGAACTAAAAGGAAGATCCAGACTTAATTCCACTCTTGTTTCAGATTGTGCACTGCCTCGAACATCTTCAGGATTCCATAAATTCATCCTAATAATGAACTTGTCACTGAGCCCTTCTGCAAAGTCTGGAAAA